>NW_023241198.1:0-1333 GCF_002007445.2 Ailuropoda melanoleuca
AGGGAACCAGGATTTTAATTCCTAGCTCTGCGGTCTACTAGCAATGGGGATTTGATGCAAACCAGATCTAGCCTCCAGGCCTCAATCTGTTCAACTGAGAAAAATGGGAGGAATGATATAAGAACTTTTGGGGTCAATTAGAGAAGTAAATAAAATAATGCTTATTAAAAGTTTAGGTTAACAAATCCTAAATAAATTATTTAAAATGGGAGTTAGTTCTCAGAAGTATTTTGCGACAAAGTTATCTAACATCTTAAGCGTTTGTGATTTTCCTCTGTTGTCATTGGTTCTCTGTTGCCTCCATGAGTCATTTTAGTTTACCAATTAAGAACACCAACTTTGAAACCAGGCTGTATGTCTGAATTCTGAATTTGTCTGAAATGTCTGAATTTGCTCCTAAATAAATAATTTTAGAAAATTTACTTATACTTTCTGTGCCTCATTTCCTCATTTATAAAATGGGAATAACAAATCCAATAAGTTAATAAATACAAGGCCATAAAACAGTATGTGTGTATTAGGAACTATTATATAAATGTTAGCTATTACTATTGGCTAATCATCAAAAACATTCTGGAAAATTGTGTCTGAAACAAAGATGTGTCCAAGAAGAAAGCAACACGCTAGCCCTGTATGAGTTGAAATGGGAAGAGAGACACAGTTGAAACAACCCTCCTAATTGGAGGACGTGAGGACATGAACAGGAATAGACAAAGGGAGAAATAAGAAGTGAGGGAAGATTTAACAGAAATATACTTTAGAGGAGAGAGCAATTGGAAACTTATGGGATAAGGGGTCAGTGAGAAGAATGTCAATATTGAGACTTTCAGTCTGAGAATTGAGATATGTTGCCTCAGATAGAAATAAGAAATCAGAAAAATGAGCAGATCTAAGATGGACATATTTTGGACATGCTGTGCTTGTGTTGTTTTTGGCACTTCTTACTGGAGACGTCCAGAAGGTGAAAATGAAGGACTCAAGGCCAGAGCATTGAAATATAGATTAATAGGTGATAATTGAAGTTTGAGAATAACAAGGAAGAGAGGTTAGAGACAACATAATAAGATTGAGGGAACTTATACATGAAAAATGTATCTAGCAGGTTGGAGGTAAAGTGAACTTACAGGAGAAAGGGCTAAGGGGGGACCTAAAGCCACTGCTTTTATTTTATTTTTTCTAGCTTTATTGAAATACAATTGGTGCATAAAATTATGTATATTTGGGTGCACAAACGTGGTAATTTGATACATCTGTACATTGTAAAATGATTACCACAATCAAGGTAATTAACACATACATCACCTCACATGGTTACCACTTTTATGTGTGTGTG
>NW_023241199.1:0-1334 GCF_002007445.2 Ailuropoda melanoleuca
GGGCTCGATCCCATAACGCCGGGATCACGCCCTGAGCCGAAGGCAGGCGCTTAACGACTGAGCCACCCAGGTGCCCCCGAGCCTATTTTCTGAACTCTTAAGTTAACCGTGAACTATTATTACCCTTATGCTTTCTTCCTCATTTATGAGGAAGCATTGAGTCAGAGATGCTCAAACATTAGTCATTATTTTTCTACCTCATTCACTTTTTATCAACCATCCCTCAATATTCAGCTTACTTTATCTGCCATTCTAAAGATAGTCTCTTCTTTACTGTCTCTAATAAGACTGCCTTTGGTAAAGTCATCATAACCTCTTACTTGGATGATCACACACTTTCTGGGACCACCATCTTCTCCTTGTGACCATTGACACAAAGCCACCAGGATGATTTTTGTAAAAGGCCAGTTTGAACACAATAGTATCTTCCTAAAAATTCCCAATGCCTACCCCCTGTCTACAGAATGAAGGTCTAATTTCTTGGCTTGACATAGAGATCTGCATGATTTCCGTAAGTTTCCTTTTAAGGTTCATCCCTCACTCCTTGTCTTGGGCATTACGAATCATTTATAAACTTCGTGAAGTTCACCGTATAGTTGTTTTCTCCCTTTGCATAGAAACCTGTTTATTTTATGTCGCTTAATGCTATTTATTTTAAATTGTGCTTAGGAAGTGTTCCCTGACCATTAGGACCACTCGCCTTAAGAGGTTGCGCTCTTTTTGTGTTTTCTATAAATGTTTTTTTCACTGGGTTTCCATTAGGCATTTTAATCCCCTTGTCAGCTATTTTCCCCTGATTTCATGGTGAGCTAAGTACTGAAACTATTTATACATAGGGCATGTCATAGGGCAAAGAGTGCATCAAAAATTCATAATTATCAATATGCAATATGATGAATTAATTCTCACTAAGCCATATATAACAAAAAATGAATTACCTTTATTTTTGGTTCATTTTCATTACAGTTTCCTTGTGAAAAGGGAGGATTTGCAAGAATAATTGATCTAAGCCAGAGAAACCATTAAATAAGTGTGTCAGTCTTTCAGCCTCTGGATAATTGAGTGCCTCACATGTCACCCTTATGACTCTGTATGCTCTGGAGTAGCTGTTTCTCTCATCCAGAACTCAAAAAGATTCTTCAGTAAGTCTGAGATTTTGTTCTGTCTTACTATATCAGATTTTGATACACATTATATAACATTTGTTACTGACTCAAGATAAATAATACATCCCAACATCATCCTTACAATGCCAGTAGCAAGCTTGGAATATATTTTCCCTAAAATCTAAGTACACAGCAATCATTATCTTTACCCAAATGAGGATGAAGTAT
>NW_023241200.1:0-292 GCF_002007445.2 Ailuropoda melanoleuca
GAATTGTCTTTCTCAGTGCTGTGTTCGTCGTGTTTCACTCACGGTACCCAAGCACCTTGATTCCTGTTCCAACTTCCATAAGGTCGTCGTGACTTCAAGGGCTTTCCCCTCACATTTTTTTTCTTGGTTCTACTGGCTGGATCCTCCCCAGGACCCTATACCCAATGTGGAATCGGGGTACCCAGTGAAAATTCTGCTGTTCACTGGAGGTGTTTTCCTGGACGCTCTGCTTTATAACCAATGAGAAGGGCGCTGAGTCCTCGAAAATCCTGAACCTTTCATTCATGCTCCC
>NW_023241200.1:385-568 GCF_002007445.2 Ailuropoda melanoleuca
GTCAGGCTTCCACGACCACTTTCCCTCATGTTTTCCTTTTCACGAAGGGTTATGATAGTGCTAAGACGGTCCCTGTACGGTATTGATTCTGACGGACGTGTTTTGGGCCTTTTCGTTCCATTGCCGCCAGCAGTTTTGACAGGATTTCCCCAGGGAGCAAGCATTTCGTTGGAAGCGGGTTTT
>NW_023241200.1:799-943 GCF_002007445.2 Ailuropoda melanoleuca
TTTTTCTGGACGCTCTGCTTTATTACCAATGAGAATTGCGCTGAATCCTCGAAAATCCTGAACCTTTTCATTTATGCTCCCTTACTCACGAGAGATGATGATTGTTGATATTTTCCTGGACTGTGTGGGGTCTCAGAGACCACT
>NW_023241200.1:1144-1317 GCF_002007445.2 Ailuropoda melanoleuca
AGCGGGTTTTACCGAATTGTCTTTCTCAAAAGTGCTGTGTGCGTCGTGTTTCACTCACGGTACCAAAGCACCTTGATTACTGTTCCACCTTCCATCAGGCCTTCTTGACTTCAAGGGCTTTCCCCTCACACATTGTTTCTTGGTTCTAAGGGCTGGATCCTCCCCAGGCCCCT
>NW_023241201.1:0-1334 GCF_002007445.2 Ailuropoda melanoleuca
ATATTTTCCCCAGGAAATGTGCATGTTTTTTTTTTTTTAAGATAAGCTTTTTGATCTGGTTGTCTTTATCTTTAAAAGTGACTTTTCTTTTTTAAGGGGAGATATACTTTTACAGAGTTATTGTATAGGTCATTAAAGCTGTAAAACTAAATCTTGTATAATTTGTATAATTTGATTCAGTTAGTAAATATTATTGAATGTCCACTCAAGTGCAGCCTTTTGGTGGGGGGAAAAGATTTCCGGCATAACAGAAAAAGATGATGTTACCGCCTCTCTCCTTGGAGGCCTTTATAGTTTGTTGTATTGTATCTTGGAAGAACTTCATTCCAGTCCAGATATACAAAGATTTACTAACATTTGCCAACTCATCAATTCTTTGCATCGGTCGCCTGATTCCTGGTTTCATTCCTTTTACTCAACAAATATTTAGTGAACTCTTCTTTGAGATAAAGACCCCATTTTAGGTGTTCGCTTTAAGAGGCATTATGTAAGCGACTATTGGTGGGAAAATGTTACTCTCCTGGTAAGTGGCTGGCTAGTGGCGTGGGGGTTTTGGTCCTTTACACTGCTGTTTTAGTGAGGTCCCAGCGATCACTGCATCTGAGAATCGGAGAGATGTAAACACAGCTGGGGACCAGAAGGTAGCATATTTCAAGACAAATGAAGATGCGCCATTATGTTGTCTTTGGTTGACCCACTGGACCAGTGGTTCTTAGCGTCCATATCAGGATTCCAGGACTAGAGCCAGAGTCTTAGGGTTTTGATGACCCTCTTCCGGTGATAAAGGCAACAAAGAGGGACAGGGCTGGAGTTGCTCAGGGAAGGAATCGTGCAGACCTGCTGTGGGTCCGAGAGGCCTCCCGGGTGACGAGCCTTGGCAATGCAGTCGCTGTCCCCAGGGTGTGGCTGTGGGGCTCTCAGAGGTGGAGACCCCTAAATTGTACTCTGATGTTTCAGAGAACACGTCAGCGTGGATATTCGCCTCTGGTTTATGGAGAGCGGTTGTTCGGTTAAGTTTGTCCTTGAACCTCACTGTCCAGCTCTTAATGCATTGAAACTAGAGCCTCTTCCTCTTCCATGCCAGCACGTTTCAAGGGCCCAGGTCTCTGGTGCCTCGTTGCAAAGCGAATGGCTAGTTATTGGTTCTAAGAGTTGTACACGGAAGAAGCTAATATTTCATTGCTTTTCATCGTAGAAATAGCACCATCACTGTATTCGTTTGCACTGTTTTAAAAAAACAAACACAAGTATCTGCTGAGTTGTTTAAAATGGGAAACATGGTGCATCTCACAAGGCAGGGCGTTTCTGGAACAGCGCAGGGTCAGTGGGTCACT
>NW_023241202.1:0-1334 GCF_002007445.2 Ailuropoda melanoleuca
ATATAAAAACCACTCAACTCTGGGCTGGACAAAGTGGGCTGGGGCTGGGGCTGGCTCCCATGCAGGCTGTCTTGGGCTGCCCCTCATCTGACCTTCCCAATTGAGTCTTGGAAGGGGCTGCAGCCAGAGTCCACAGATGCCAAGTCACCCAGAGGATCCCCAACAACACAGTTCTTGCCCAATTCCCAGGCTCAGCCCTTGCAGTGGGGGCAGTTTCTAGAGAAACTGCTTATGTTAGTCAAGGGTTCTCAGAGACACAAACCCAAAAATGTATAAAGATAGAGATGTACAAACAGAGATAGAGATTTATTTTAAGGAATTGGCTCGCAGGACTGTGGTCACCAACAGGCCAGCAAGCTGGAAATTCAGGCTGATGTCACAGGGTTGAGTCCCAACTCCACAGGGCAGCAGGCTGGAAACTCAGGGAGGAGAGTTCCAGGTCTGTGTTCCAGTCTTGAGGACTCTTTCTTCATCAGAAACCCTCCGTCTTTGCATGTAGGGCCTTCAACTGATTGGATGGAACTTCTCCACGTTACAAAGAGTAAGATGCTTTTTACTCAAGGTCTTTACTCAAGGTCATGGCAACATCGACACTGGTGTTCAAACAACTGGCACCTAAGCCTGGCCAAGTGGACACAAAACGGACCATCCTGTGCCCTGTCCCTCAGAACCCAGGTTCAGGAGGTGTTGGGCTGGGAAAGAGAGAAAGCTTTCACTTTCTCTCTACTCCCATGCCTGTCTCCCAACGCTCCATGTATTGTCCAAGGACTAGCCTCTTTGCTGGACGACCGACAGCAGAATTTCCACTCCTTTCTCGGGAAACAAAACTCCCACCCCCAGCGATAAAGGGCGCTTCCTCAGTACTGAGTTGGCATGATAGGAATTGAATTCTGGCTTTAGCAATGCTGCTAACCCACAGTAGGGCCTGATTTCTCATCAGCTCTAGGCTTCCTGTGGAACTCTGGACCCAACACACTGAAGAACCCTGTAGAACAAAGTAGAAGATAAGTAGGTACTTGTTAGGTCACCTTAGCTTGAGGAAGCCTTATCTGATCAGAAAACAGTTTTATCTCCCCAGGTCGGCCCTCCCTGCCCCTCTTGCTGCCCCGCCCCCAAGCTCTATGTCACAGTGTCCATGTTTTGACCCAAAGAGCAGGATCCGGGGGCGCCTGGGTGGCTCAGTCGCTAAGCGTCTACCTTCAGCTCAGGTTATGATCCCAGGGTCCTGGGATCGAGCCCCGCATCAGGCTCCCTGCTTGGCGGGAAGCCTGCTTCTCCCTTTCCCACTCCCCCTGCTTCTGTTCCTTCTCTCGCTCTCTCTCTCTCTCTCTCTC
>NW_023241203.1:0-7272 GCF_002007445.2 Ailuropoda melanoleuca
CATGGTTTGGAACGTTGGCTGAGTTGGTAATGGTTTTAATAATGCATCCATGCATCCAGGCAAAACCCAGATTACAGTGGCTTATCCAGCAAGGAGGAAGCTATGGATGCAGATTCAGTTGCAGAGCCATTGGATCTCAGCCAGGAGCCAGTCCTATAATACTGGGCCTCCTTGGAACTGCAGTCAGGATTTCAAGGGCTACTTGGTTTTGGAGGGCCATACATGCAATGATTTCAGGCCCATAATTGATTGGGGAGTTATGACTCGATAATAACCCCCCCTTCTTCCCCCCCAAATTGCACCATGAGCATGGAGGACCAGGGAAATATATTTGAAGCCAGTATAAATATTTTTAAGGCTTTTGCCAATTGCAAAGCACAGGTGGGTGCCATTTATTCTGCTTTGGGGCAGACATGTTTGCTGACAGGGCCTTGCCCTCAGCAGTCTTGAGTTAGAGTTGACTATAGCATACCCAGTTTTTCTTACCCCTCTTTTCCATGAAACTATTACCATTGATGAACCAATTGCCTCTGTATTTTCAATAGGGACATCTTAAATCTGGTCGACTAGAATAGACAAGATCAATAACTGGGGATGCTCTATAGAAGTACAATGCTCTATAGAAGTACAATGGTCAGTTCCAGGCTTAAGGGCAGCTGGGTTTAAAGTCTGACAGGTTTCAAGTATTATTTTAGGCATATCTATAAGCATAGCCTGGTATTTAATAAGACAGCTTCCCATTATCCATTGGTGGCTTATGGTCTCGGACCTAATGTGAAGTCATTACAGTCAGACTGTCCCATAGTGAGCTTTGAGGCTCGTTTTTACCAGGAGGGCTGCTGAATGCTTGGCTAAAGCCTCTCCTTGTAATTGTACACCCATAGAGGTGGCTTCTAGGATTAAATATAAATATGCAGGATGAAAGCATTAAGAAGCCTTCTTTGAGGTCTGGCCTTAATATCTTAAAAAGGAATCACTGGCAAGTGGGGGCAGACTTGTCAAGAGATAATGGCATCCCCAAGTCATCATCCAGTCCAGGCACAAGGGAAGTGGGGTCATCCATTATCTCCACAAGCTCATAGTTAACCCTATGGAGTGGGGTATGCTCTGGCTTTTAGGGAATGATTTCATCATCCCAGCCACATTGGTCAAGGTGATAGCCGAGTTATACAATCGTTGGGGAATCTATCCCATTTCCTGGTTGTTCAAAGAATTAAATATATGCCCATGGGCTCCTGTTATTAGCCCCATAGAATAAAACCATGAAGATTATCTATACATGCACTATGGTATAAGAATTTAAAAAAGCATTTTCTCTTAAATTTACCTCAAGTTGTCTAGCTTAAGCAAACATTTAAGGACAATCAGATCTAGAATTTAACATCCACAAACGTGTGTTAGTTAAACATAGTTTTTCTCTCTAAAATAACCCTCATTTCCAGAGATAGCCAAATCAGGACTAATTTGTTTGCAAAACAAGTCCAGTTTTAACAAACTTGGCCTAATTATTTACATAAGCTCAGCAAGAATAGTGATTGATTGTATAGATCTTTTAGAATCTGCTTTGCTGGAATTTTTATAAGGAATCTCCGGGTTGAACTTTTAGTAGCCTCTCCAGCCCAGAAGCCAAGCCAAGTACTTGTCATCAGTCATGCCTGTAATACCTGTAGATTTGGGCAGTTTCTTCTCCATGAGGTCCCCAAAGTATCCTGAGGTTCCTGCACCTGCCAGGAAATGACATTCTTTATTCACCTGGTGAGGCTGCTGGGAACTCTGTAAGCAAGGTATCAGGCCATGCTTTATGGCTCCAGGTTTCATAAAGTCGACCTTAGTTCCTGAAACCTGTTTGGTCATATCTGAGCCTATGTATGTCTCTCAAATATGACATTCCAGTCAAAGCCTTATGGTAAAATAACCAATGTTTCCAATGGTGTCCTGTTACAAGGACAATATTACTTACTGAACTTAAGCAAATGATTATGATTGCCATGGAAGAAAGAGTACTTACTGAGACCTTTTTAGTTTTAGAGGGTTCAGGTAGAGAGAAAAGTTAAATGTTTTAATTTGCTTTTAATATTTCTGTATATCATTGATATCTTAAGAGAAAGTTTCCTCGATCTGGACGAGTAAACATTAGAGAACCTGTAATATTTTAAACAAGAGTCACAACACTATAATCTTCTAGTTAATTTAGTCCTATGTTACTAATTCTTGTTTAGTTTGAATGCAGCTAAAGTTAGTTCTGGAAATTCTTTCCCCTTTTCAGTTTTAGGATTCCATAAAGATATTGAATACCTGTACCTCTCCTAAAAAGTCCTTTATATGAATCTCTTTGAAGATGAAACTCATTTTGCAAGACAATAAGAACAATTATAAATAGCAAAAACACAAAATGGACATGGCCAATAACTGATGAGTTTACAATATAGCTGGCAAGGAAGTCAGGTTGCTTCTGTGACACACAACACTTGGAGAGCCAGAAAAGAGTGATGACGACCTTATATTTAAACATTAAAACTTTAGGAATTGCATATTATCTCTAGAATAGTTACAGCATTTACCCAAATGTCACCTAAGGCTTATCATTTGTTTAATAGTGCTTCCAGAGTAACTCAGCATACCAAAGAAAAAGGCCTAATGAGTTAAAGAGACTTCATTTATAATTTAAATCTTGGTAAAGTTTGTTAAAACCTTTAAATTATAGCACAAGCCTGAATAGGATTACAGATCACTACAAAACTCTATTTTTATTTAACCAAGGTGACAGTACGAGATTTGAAGGAAAATACGTAGGGTTCTATAGTTGTCAGCAAAACTGAGCTTAATATGGAGAAGTTTTAACTAAGTAATTGAAGACCTGTTAATGACAAAACATAGAAACTTTGTTTTCTGGGCAAAGAGAAAACTGTTTACATTTTCTTATCCAGAGTAGATGAACAATTCAGGAAACCTTTGTCTTTCTATACAGAGAGAAAGCAGACATAGGTCTTATACCACCGAATCTTAAAATTCCATTCATTTCACTCTTAGTCGGTTCTGACCGCACCTAAAATACCATTCCAAAACTTCTACAACTTTCTTTTGCATTCAGATTTTTACCCCATGCTATCTTTCCAAACAACCATCTTATTTAGGACAAAATTACCTTCAATAAAATAATGCATTCCGTTTTCCCCTTACCTATCTCCTACTTTTGTACATAGAGTTGCTTCCCTTATTTCCATGAGCCTTCATTACATTTAGTAGAGTTTTCTTAGAAACCTTAGTCTCTGGTGAAAACTAAGTAGTAACCAACTGTGAACTGTTACACCAGAAATCCTTAGATGGCAAATTTATGAATCAGTTAAGTACAAGACATGCTAACCAATAGATTTAAATATCTTTAGCTTTTTGCAATAAGTAGTCAAAAGCACAAACTTACATGCAGTAATCAATGTTTCAGCACTGTATCTTATTTTAAAAAGTCCTAGATGTCCAACGAATTCAATCCCATTTACCATCCAAGCAATAAAGATTCAGGTTACCGAAGACTTTGAAAGCTATTTTAACGATTACCCATGAAAACTTTGAGACAGGCAATTAACCATCATTTTAGTCATATTTTTACTAACAACTCACAACAGAGGTAACACAAGTTTATTTGACCTTCAGTAAACCTAGATAGAATAAAAGTTTTACATTTAGTGCTGATAACTTTAAAGACAGGTCTATCTTAATTAAACCAACAAACTTAACTTAGCTTAAATACTGAATTATGTTCCACCCCATTTTCAGTTTTTACTTGAAACATTGGTGGTTAAATCTGGAGTGGGCAATATTAGGTCCTGTGGTGCTCTTCTTCACTCCTTGATGGGGAAGGGAGGAGGAGCCATGGTGCCAGAGGCACCGAGGATGGTACAGAAGCCAGTTGTGCAGGCCACACCCCAGGTGGTGCAGAAAGGAGGAGGAGGGGGAGACAGTAGAGGCAGAGTGCTGCCAGAAGGCAGAGAAAGGGTTCCTGGTTTTCGAGCTCACCAGCTCCAACAGGAGCAGAGGCCATGTTTTCCCACCAACAAGAGGGAATAGGGAGTCCATGTCAGGCCAGAGAAGACAGGGAATTTCCCTGAAACAAAGGGAGTTTCAGCAGCTACATGGGAATATTCCATAAAGTCCCCATCCCGAAGTAGACTAAACACAGATGGCTCCAGTTATAGGCATTAACCCGGGAAATGAGTGAGGGAGATGCCCCCACATCTGTTAGAAGGAACAGTGATAGAGAAGAGAGTCAAGGGTCCCCTTTGTGTGCGATGGCCTGTGTTTCCTCCAGCAGTCTGAGTTTACTCAGAGAAGCCCTACTTAGATAATTATCATACAATATGTCAGGAGAGAGTTTACTAGCTGGCCCATTTGGGCAAATAACATTCTACAAGAGGCCCTTAAGTCGGGGTAATGGTGTAGAGCAATGAAGGCCTAGGTATGAGCAATGAAGGTACTATAGGTCCATTTGCCCTGTTCCTTCTGATAGATCCCAATGAGGCCATGCAGTGTTACAGGAGATCAGTGATTTTCCAGATTTTGCAATCCGAATGGTTTCCAATGGGTTAGAAGGCACCCTAAGGGAGAGTCCTTGGGAACCGGAGGAGCAGCGTACTAAGGCCATGCTCAGAAAAGTAAAGACAGTCCATTACCAAATCCCCCCAGACTCTCGGGTGGCATCCCACACAGGATATGTCAGAGGTTCCCGTGTGTCAAAGCGACCAGAGGTGTCCCTCAGCAAAAATCGCTATTGAACACAACCCTGCCTTCCCATGAAGGCATCCCTGCCATAAAAGGCCGGCGTCCCTCCCCTACCCCATCGCATCCTAGGCTGCTGATCAGTGCCTGGTGAATGGACTGAAGTACCATGCCTTGAAAGTCGTGCCGTGAAGGTCATGCCTTATTCTATCTTGCCTTGATGAACCAGCTGTTTTTAACACATGGAGAACACTAGAAAAGTTTAACAAGGGGAAATTACCAAATTTTGTAGCCTAGGTAATTAGTAGAGGATATTGATGAAAAACAGTAAAGATTGAAAACCATCATAGTCTAAGCGACATTCCAACACAGGTGGTCCTTACAGCTAACTTCCCTGGGAAATGGACCCCGGTTCAATCGGGTACTGATTTCGGCCATGCCGAGTGGAGTTACCATGGCCAGAAGTGGCTAGACCAGGAATATGGAGGGGATCGCATTAGATCCATCAGGAGGAAACTTCACAAGGGAGTCTTAAGATTGGCAGCTGTGCTAATCACTTAGGTGGCTGTCCCATGCCCAAGACAGATGACTTTGTATAAGGACAGCAGTAAAGAGGGGGCATCAGGTTTCTGGGTCTTCTTACCATCCCGACCAGGGTACTAACTTCCGGCAAAAAGGCAGGCTTTCTCCTCCCAATGGGGTAGCCAAAGGCTAGAGGGTTGTAGCATGACCTATGGACATGAAAGTGTTCCAATAAGACCATACTCCTTGAAGAGCCCCGAAAGGAGAGTAAAGGAAGAGAAGGGAAAGTACTCACCAATTTTGCACCAAAGCCCAAAGTCTCACATTCGGGCACCATATGATGAGGTTGGGGAATATACACGAGGTTCAGTGGGGTGGAGTTCAGAGCCGACAACCAAGAAAGAATTCTCGAGGTGTCTTTGGTGCAAAATGGTGGTTTATTAAAGCACGGATATAGGACCCATGGGCAGAAAGAGCTACTGCCCTGGGGTTGTGAGGAATGGCCCATTATATACCGTCAAGTTGGGAGGGGGTTAGGGATAGTGTAACTCTCTTAGGAATTTTGGAAGCAAAGTTTCCAGGACCTTGAGGTTGTTGGGAAAAAGTCATTTATTACTGTCTAATGACCTGAGTCATGAGACCCTTCAGATGTATATCGGTGGGCCATATGCTTGGGGGATGATTGCCAATACATATCTTTGGGGGGATTAGAGATAAAGGAAGTTTCCAAAGGAATTTTTATACATTAAAGTAGACTTACAGGATCTTGGTGGAGGGGAGGGGGTCAGGCTAGGACTGCCTTTTGACCTTAGCAAAGTATTAACATCAAGGCAGCTGAGATCCTAGAGGAATGTCACCCTGCCTCTTTCAAGGACTTGTTAATGGGCTGTAGGTAGTAAGGACTGTTTCTTTGTCCTTGAGGGCAGCCAGGAGTGTCTGAGGAATGTAACATACATCCCATGGGGGGGGTTGCAGGGTGTCAACTTCTGCTTTGTCCTCAGGTTGCCTTCCTTTTCCTCATCAGTTAGGCTTGGGAAATAGTATTTCCACCTTCCAGTCATGGGTGGCTGAGTGAACAATTGCTCTGTCCAGCACATGCTGAACTTAAGGCACAGGGAGTACATCTGTGTCCTCCCCCAAGCCCAGAGTGATCCCAGATCTTCC
Organism: Ailuropoda melanoleuca; assembly: GCF_002007445.2. Lineage (NCBI taxonomy): Eukaryota > Metazoa > Chordata > Mammalia > Carnivora > Ursidae > Ailuropoda > Ailuropoda melanoleuca. The sequence goes on from NW_023241203.1 coordinate 6,400, forward strand.
CTTCCTGGAGGCTCTGTCTGCGTTTGGAAATTCCATCTCTGAGATGGCTCTGAAGTTCATAGGAACAGATCCTCTTGAGTTCCCCAGCAGCACAACAGCTTTTACCTGCAGGACCAGACCTCTGATAAACAACTCATGCCTACAATAAGAATAATAAATCAAATTATTTCAGGAACAAGTTTATAGACTCCTATTCAACTGAAAACAGAAGGCTTTTCTTTTCCATTGTTTTTTCATTAATGCTTTTAACCAAAAAATCCAACCATTTTCTCTCTGCAACAGAGATCTAACAAAAGTACACTAGTCATTGTTTGACACCTCCTCATTGTCACTGTCCCTGAGTTTAAATCAATCTGATGTAAATTTGGATAAACTAACCTGCATCCTTTCCAAGTGCACAGCTGACAAAGTGACAGCTAGTACATAAAATGTGTCACTCCATCCCTGTCACATCAGCAGTGTCACTCCTTTTTTTATAATTAATTTTATTTTATTATATTATGTTAATCACCATACAGTACATCCCCTGATTCTGATGTAAAGTTTGATGCTTCATTAGTTGCGTATAACACCCAGTGCACCATGCAATACGTGCCCTCCTTACTACCCACCACCAGTCCATCCCCTTCCCCCACCCCCTCCCCTCTGAAGTCCCCAGTTTGTTTCCCATAGCCCATAGTCTCTCATGTTTCATTCCCCCCTCTGATTACCACCCTCCATTCCCCCTTCCCCCACCGATCCTCCCAGTTCTTATGTTCCATATATGAGAGAAATCATATGATAATTGTCTTTCTCTGCTTGACATTTCACTTAGCATTATCTCCTCCAGTGCCGTCCATGTTGCAGCAAATGTTGAGAATTCGTTCTTTCTGA
>NW_023241204.1:0-1334 GCF_002007445.2 Ailuropoda melanoleuca
AAAAAAAAAGATTTTCAGAAACACAGTACTTAAACTCTGCTATTTACAGAAAGGAAAAAAGGCAACTGACCTTTTTATCTCTACATATATAAACTTCATGTATCTACATTTTAGTTTTCCAATTTGTTAGTTTTTAGGGTTCTTTTTATTGCCTTAAAATTGCATAGCTAAAGCTATAGAAATTTATGAAACAGATGAAAGTTTAAGAGAAATCATTTACATGTCTCAGAATCGGGCATGCTCTCTAAATACATGATTTTATATATATATATACACACTTATATATGATTATATGTGTGGTCATATAAGGAGCTAAATGCCTGTTTGTGGACCCAAGATGAACTTTTTTTAGGTCATTTCTCCTCTTTAATATTTTGTGAAAGTAGAAAGATATGATCTGTTAAAACAACCTAGAGAACCAAAACCAATTTTTAAATACGCCATTTTATCCTGAATAGCACAAGGCTATGCCTTTCACCAGTAACTTTATTTAAGTGAATGTGATTTTTTAAAAAATGGTTAATAGGCAGGAATCCCCAGAGCTATTAGATGAATGGATCTATAAGCAATTTTCACTTACATGACCATACTTTAGGTTCTTATTAGTTGGGTCCTTAAATATGAAAAACACATGCCTCTGTTTTCAGGAACTTTACAGTATTTCATGGGGAGGAATGAGACAAGTATTAAAATAAATAGTAGATAAGGGAGAATATACATGTTCATGAGAGGCATAAACAAATTATTGTAGGAGTCCAAAGAGAGGTAAAGGACAAATCTGGTAAAGGAGATGAAAGAGATCCATAGAAGGTGATACTTAAGGTGGGTCTTGAAGGACAAGAAGAATTCTGTCAAATGGAAATGGTAGGAGGAAAGTTCTATGCTAAAGACACAGAATAAACAAAGGCATGGAGAAGTTAATATACTGAAAGAACAGAGCATACTAGGGGCCTGGGGAAAGCAGTTTAGCTGGAACGTATGTTGTCAGCTTACCAGTGCAAAACAAAACTAATGTCTAAATTTTTTAATTAACTTAGTGGTCAATAAAGAGCCACAAAAATTTACCCAAAGCCAAACTATCGAGTGCCTCTTCAACCCATTTCTCATGTTTATCATTTCCTCCGTGAAGCTGAAATCTTTTCTGGAGGTCAGAGAACAACACCTAAAAATTCAGCCAGTCCAGAATCCTGACAACCCATCACACCTCCTGAGCAAAGCCATTGTTTGTACTTTCCCTAAATAAATAACACTCCCCTTAGAAAAGCCCTATAACTATATTACCACCGACCACCTAGTCTGTATTTTTCAGTTGGTCATTTCAGTTGAATTACAGG
>NW_023241205.1:0-1334 GCF_002007445.2 Ailuropoda melanoleuca
AGTTTGACACCACATAGTTGCCAGCAGTACTTGGGGAAAAAGTTTTATCTTAGTATCTCCTCTGAGCTGAGACTCCTCCATAAACCAATTACATATAACATTTTAAAAATAATCTCTTTTATGGATGGCCTTTGGACCATTGCTGCTGGTTTTTAATATGTTAATGAGTATGTATAGGTTATTGTAGCTTCTTGCATTTTACTTGCAATATTCACTTTATTTTTAAAACACAAAAGGCATATTTGTTGACATTAAAACAAGAAAATGAAATTTTAAAGATTGTCAATATACTTTATTGAAAACTTATTTCACTTTATTTTGCTTCTTTTAGTATCATGTATTATTGTGGTAGTAGATATTTGAGACAATATTTTATCACTTGATCTTTAAACTTTTTGCTTTACATATTTTCTTAATCTATAAATATTCAAACATAATTTTTAACTTCTAGAACTCAATTATGTAGTTTCTTGGCAGTGAATTTAAATATAGTAAGCCTATTATTACACACTCCACAGTAATACAGATTTGGGTGTAAAGTAATGGGTAGCCAGCTCTGGAACTACTAACAAGCTTTAGTTATTTCATGAACTTCACAGTTTTACCTTTTACACAATTAAAATTTTTGGACTTAATCTGTAGAATTAAAGTTAGCTTTACATTATGTATTTTGTATCACCTCTTTTTTTTCTAAGATTTATTTATTTACTTTAGAGAGAGCACGCTCTGGTGTGTGAGTAGGGGGAGGGGCATAGGGAGAGAATCTTCAAGCAGACTCCCCGCTGAGTGCAAAGCCACATGGGCTCAATCCCATGACCCATGAGATCATGACCTGAGTCAAAACCAAGAGTCAGACGTTTAACTGACTGAGCCACCCAGGTGCCCTTTGCCACCTCTTCAAAAACATATTTTAGGTAGTAATTTAAATACATGTCTTACCAAATTCTGCAAGCAGATTTTGAAAATAACTAAAGGTCAGTCATCCTGTGACTTTGGGAATTAGCATTTTTATATAAGTAAAATTCTCAGAGAGCGAAAGTTAACCTCTTAAGTCAGTGGTCAGTAAACTTTTCCTGTAAAAGGCCAGATAGCAAATACTGTTGGCTTTGTGGGCCGTACATTGTCTGTCACAGCTTCTCAGCTCTGCTGTTATGGAACAAAACCAACTGTAGACAATATGTAAATGAACAGCATAGCAGTGTTCAAATAAAACTTTATTCACAAAAACAGTGGTGGGCTAGATTGGCCCACAGGTATAGTTTGCTAGTCTCTGCTTTAAGCAGCAAGCTATTTTGTATTTTATTTTTATTTTTTTTTAAAGATTTTATTTATTT
>NW_023241206.1:0-1334 GCF_002007445.2 Ailuropoda melanoleuca
TAATGTTGATGAATATGTATCTTTCTTCTTTGTGGTTCCTCTTATGGGAAATTCACATCACCAAAACTCCCTTGATGAGCTGCCACAGGTTTAGGCTCTGAGTTATGGTTGTATTTTTTTCTGAGTTATGTTCTTAAATGACAACATTTTAAAAAAAGATTTTATTTATTTATTTGACTGAGAGAGAGCACACAAGCAGGGGAACCAGCAGGCAGAGGGAGAGGGAGACTTCCCGCTGAGCAAGGAGCCCAACGTGGGGCTCGATCCCAGGACGTTGGGATCATGACCTGAGCCAAAGGCAGACGTTTAACCAACTGAACGACCCAGGTGCCCCTAAATGACAACTTTAATAAATAAAGTGCATTATTAGAAAATCATGTCCTAGCAACAGTAGGGTCAATAGAAACATCTGGCACCTTGCCCAATTTCTGGCATTCAGTAAGTGCTAAATAAATATTTGGAGATTTAATACATGAAGAAATGAATCAGTGGACTAGAGAGTTGGGACAGACTTTGTGCAGGAAGTGGGGCTTGACGAGGACCAAGAAGGATTCTGATGGCAGGTAGAAAGGCTTATTGGAACATAGAACACTGTTCCTTTTATAGTTTCAGTCACATCCGCTGGCAGTAAGACGTTTCACTTTATGAGAACCCCTTGAGAACCATAAGAGTAAGCCAACACCTCCTCGTATCCCCATATTTGTCTTCCAAGTCCTTAAAGGCCCTGTCCTAGTATGTACAATTGGTTTATGACCCTAGGAGATGGCAGGAAATCAGTTAACCCTCTGCTGCAAGATTAGAGAACAGTAATTCTAGTTTCCCAGCCCAGATAATAGCCATCTTATAACCAACCATGCCATGTCCTCCCTGAAATCAACCAGTTCAGAATTCTGGGCCCGGATATTTGTAATGCTACACCTCTAATGACTAATCTCTGTTTTTTCAGGAATCTGTACATACATAACAGAAACTGAACACATACTAGCTTACACTAACAGGAGCTTATTTCCCCATTTAACTGAGGCCCACAGAAACAAGAGTACAGCTAAAGGAATAAGAGCAGCTCGGGGACCATGGAGAACTAAAACAAGGACTTAACACTGGGAGTGAACACTGGCATGATCTTTTCCTTGTACATCAATCTCTCAATTCTGATGGTCTCTGAGTTCATTCTCCCCTCCTATAGATAATGGTTCCCCCTAAGGCAGGAGAGTCAGACCTCAACTCATAGTTTTTCTAGTCCAGGAACATAAGAGGCAGGGTTCCACTCTCTCTAATTCAACCAGGCACTATGGATACTACAAGGAAAGATAAGGAAATTGCTGATCTTGGTC
>NW_023241207.1:0-1334 GCF_002007445.2 Ailuropoda melanoleuca
TTCCTCTCCCACTCCCCCTGCTTGTGTTCCCTCTCTCGCTGGCTGTCTCTTATCTCTGTCGAATAAATAAAATCTTTAAAAAAAAAAAAAGTTTGTGGGTGCCTGGGTGGCTCAGTCGGTGAAGCGTCTGCCTTCTGGTCAGGTCGTGGTCCCAGGGTCCTGGCATCCAGCCCCACATCAGCCTCCCTGCTCAGTGGGGAGCCTGCTTCTCCCTCTGCCTCTACCCCCCCCAAGCTTGTTTTCTCTCTCTCAAATGAATAAACAAAATCTTTTTTTAAAAAATGGTTAAGATGGTAAATTTTATGTTACATGTATTTTACCACAATAAGGAAAAGGGAAAAAAGGTCTTCCCCCCCACACACAAAGAAAAAAATCATCCTCCTTACTAAAGCAACCAGAAAATATGTTATTTTCACTCACCTATCAAGAAACCATGATTCCACTGATACACATTAAGGAAACTGAGCAATTTAGCAACATCCAGAGGGCACCAGTCGTTCTGGAATCCTCGGAGTGGACATGAGTCGCCTCTAATCAAGTAGTAGTTTAGAAATTATTAGTAATTCCAAGGTTTCAAAACATGTGTAAATAATTGAGTATTCATAAATTTAAGTATGGACATGGGACATGGGTAACAGCTTTGAAATCATTTGTTTTGCTTGCATTTTAAAACATATCCTTTATTTGTTGTTTGACACATACGGAAGCCTGCAGGCACCCAAGTGTTTGAAAAAATTAATCCCAGAGGATGTGGGGGTGGGGGTCAAAGAGGAGGTTTCTGTTGACGTTGTTAGCTGTCCAAACAGCTCTGGACTGGGTTCTGTACTCAGATAAAGAAACTACTACCTTTCTTAATATCTAGCTTATTGAAAATCTTTTTTTTTTTTTAATTAAAATTTCATTTTATTTTGGGCGCCTGGGTGGCTCAGTTGATTAAGTGTATGCCTTTGGCTCAGGTCATGATCTCAGGGTCTTGGGATTGAGCCTCTAGTTGGGCTTCCTGCTGAGCAGGGAGTCTGCTTCTTCCTTTCCCCATGCCCCTACACCTGCTCATGCTCCCTCGCTCTCTCTCAAATAAATAAATAAAATCTTTAAAAAAAAATTTCCAGTCATATAAATTTAAAAAAAAAAAAGATTTTATTTTATTTTACATGGGCTCCATGGAGCGCAACATGGGGCTTGAACTCCCAACCCCAAGATCAAGACCTGAGCTGAGGGGCGCCTGGGTGGTGCAGTGGTTAAGCGTCTGCCTTCGGCTCAGGTCGTGATCCCAGCGTTATGGGATTGAGCCCCACATCAGGCTCCTCCGCTATGAGCCTGCTTCTTCCTCTCCC
>NW_023241208.1:0-1335 GCF_002007445.2 Ailuropoda melanoleuca
ATGGGAAGGGAGTAGGAATAAGAAGGGGCTTTCCTTGAATCTTTGAGATAAAGAAGAAAGTAATGTAACTGTTATGGACTGAATGTTTGTGTCCTACCCTCCTCCCACAACAAAGTCATATGTTTTAGCCCTAGCCCCCAGTGTGATGGTATTTGAAAATGGGGCCTTTAGGAGGCCATCAGGGTTAGATGAGGTCATAAAGGTGGGGCTCTCATGATGGGATTAGTGCCCTTATGAGAAGAGACACCTGACAGCCTACTCTTTCTCCTTGTGCTTTCACAAAGAGGTTATGGGAGCACCCAACAAACTGGAAGCTACCACCAACCCAAGAGAAGAGGCCTCAGAATGAAACCTACCTTGTGGTATCTTGATCTTGGATTTTCTAGCCTCCAGAATGGCAAAAAATACATTTCTGTTGCTTAAGCACTTCGTCTACATAACATTGTGATGGAAGCCCAAGCTAAGAGAGTGATCACGAGTGCTACATCTGCAAACTCCATTCTAAGTTATTGCCCTTGAAAAACTAATGTTACCTTTTGACAGTGGCATAGAGCAGGCTAATGGAGAATGCAGTGAGCATGTAGCCTCATATGCCGACATGTCAAAAATCAGGTGTGTCACTTTAAAGATTTAATCCAAGAAATAGGTAGTCTTGGCAGGAGGTTTGAGCGATGTGATGTGGTGGGAGTTGAGGACAGCTCTGATTGCTACAGCCACTAGTGTGGCTCTGCCCACACAGCATCCCAGCTCACCAGTCCCCCACTACTGGCTTCAGCGGCGTGGCCTGGAAATCTCAGTCATGCTAGGTGGTAGCCAGTTACGTGAACAAGTGTGGAGGAAGTACTTGGAGAGAGGACGAGGAAAACAGGGTCAGAATTTACTCAGGCACCCAAACTGGAAATTAGTTATTTTCATCCAGACATGCATCTAGCCACTAGCATCAGCTGTTGCTTCGACAAAAAAAAAGCTCTTAAATTCTTTATCTTATCTCCCTTTCCATTACAGCGTCTAATTGTCTTTTAATGTGAAATTCTTTCAATACTTCCTGCCCGCATATCCATGCCTCTTGTTCTTCCTCAAAACCAGCCTCTTATGGGTTTCCTGCAATACCAATAATATGCTTGTCTCATAGATCACTCCATGAACAGTTGATGGCTCCCCACCACCCGAAAATGCTCTGGCCCTGATCTGCTGCCCCAGCTTCATCTCTAGCCACTTCCCTCTCTAAGCCCTGGGCGAGCTCCCTCATTATATTACCTGTATTTCCCTGAACAAGTCTTTGACAGTCTCACCTGCAGGAATGGCCTTCTTAAACTTTTCCCTGTCCCTAGTGCC
>NW_023241209.1:0-1335 GCF_002007445.2 Ailuropoda melanoleuca
TCCTGGAATATAATAAGACTTCCATAAATGTCCGCTGCTGTTATCACCAGCATTACTTTGCTCTTGCGTCTCCCAATATTACTATCCTCTTTCCAATTTTGTATTCAATATCCAAGAGAACGGGTGTCACCACATCTAGAAGCTTCTCTAAGAACTTGTTGCCCAGTCACTGCCTTTTTCCAGTTGGAGAAATAATGGCTTAGAATGGTCCCATGTCCTTAACTGATTAAATGATGCCTATCCTGGCCTAACATACCAAAGGTAACGCAAAAGTGAATTTAGCCCAGTGCAGCCCAAGCACAGAAACGGTGAGAGGTACAGTTTTTATTTATCTGGCGCCTGAATCCTTAATCACCACAGAGCTACTTTTTAAATCAGTCTCCTCATTTATGTAAGCAGCTTCTATCTCTATGCCTGAATTCCAGCCAGTATTTCATGGCGGTTTAGCCAAAGAAAAGCATTTACCATGATTTACTCTCCCAAATATTACAGAATGTTATTTATGTGGCCTTTAAGCAGGTGCTGTATCCATCCAGTCATGGCTTCATTTCAACAATAAATGGCAGATGCACCAGGTTTCCCAAAACTCTTAAAAAAAAAAATCCTGTCAATGCCAGGAGAAACGGGAATATTAATGACTGGAAAGTTGGGATTTAAGGGAAGTACATAGAATGGAAGGAAGGAAAGCTAAAGAACTCAGTTTTATTAAGGGTGAAATTGTTAACAGAGAGCAAGAGTTTATAAAATTAGAGGGCAGGAAAATTTATAGAGGAGAAAGTCAAAAGCCAAGAGTCAGAACCAATCTAAGAGCAAGAATATTTGCAGATCTAGGTTGCAGGATATTATTTGTAGAGAAAAATGGATTTTCTTCAAGGCTCAGAAAAGGTGTTGTAAGAGCAACTTTGCCACAAAATATAAAAGATGTTTGCATAGGTAAGTGGCATGGTTTATGAAACTTGCAAATGGAAGAAAAACCGTGGAAGCCATTTCACATGGTATGTACCTATACTTTATTTTTCCCAAGAAGAAATAGGTCCTGATCACAGATGTGGCTAAATATTTCAGCATGACACTCAACAATGGCCCTTATGAAATCCTGGTGAAAAGATGGAAAAATAGCTTAAAGGGGTATCTCTAGATAGGATAACCAAAGGATCCTTACTGAGTCTGGCGTTAGCATGCCGGGAGAAGAATGCTTCAACAAATTTATAAAATATGCACATGACAACAAGATGGAGGCGTCAGAAGAAAGAATCAAACTTCAAAAATATACGGCAGGCTAAAAAGTTTCGATCAACTTCAGCAAATGGTACTGAACTGGGTTACATTTAAAAC
>NW_023241210.1:0-1335 GCF_002007445.2 Ailuropoda melanoleuca
TTGTTTTGTTTACACCATGTTTCATATTTGGTGTTTATTGTTTGCATCACATCACGTGTGAGACCGTGAAGTCTTCGAGAGTGGGCAGAAATCAGTTTTGCATGGTCTGCTGGTGCAGCGTCACCGCCTGCAAGGGCTGCTTCCTGGAGGAGGAGGCAGTGTGTGCACGCACGCTTTCTGAGGGGCCAACCGGGGAAGCTTGCGGTGGGTGGGCTGCAGTGTTCTAGGGCACTTGTGCAACATATTTCTGGTGTGTCTTACTGTTTGGCCTGGGTTTTTTTTTTTTTTTTAATTCCTTTGTAATAGGCTTTGATTTCAGAAATGGGAAGCAAGCTCAGCTTTTAACAATGAACTGAAAGCTATTTGGTAAAATTCTTTTTTGATACCTTCCTGATGTCTGTTACGTTGACATAAAGATTTTTTGATTAGTTCTTTACAAGTATTTCTATTCATGATCTTCCCCACCTGCTGGATTTGTAGGGTTATCAGAAACTCCCTGCAAATCTCTTCCAGTGCTGTTTCAGTACCATAGGGCCCTGTTTTGCAGGACCCTGGAGACCCAGTTGGGTTGTGGGGAGCTGGCTCGAGACAGCACAGAGGACATTCGTTTCTACCTCGTTTATACGCAGCAGCGTCACATCCTGATACTAGAAGTTACCCCTCTCCATTCTGAAAGACCTCTGGCTGTCCCACTGCTAGGGTTTCACTGCCACAGGCACCCGAAATTTCCGATCTCTTGCCATGTAGCTTGACCTCTCTTCATTAAGACTTGGCATGGGAAAAAGAAGAGACTTGGCAAGGGTCTCCTGGCTTTCTCCGTCTCTGGAGGCCCCACCCCACCTCCATTAACGGCTGCTCAAGGCATAGGATTCTGTCCACCTTCCACATGCATGCAGAAGGTGGAAGAGGCTTTCCCATTTTGGTCTTTCCTTTCTCCTTCCTTCATTAGTCTCTCTAGATGGAAAGGAGAACTATAGCTCGATCTCTCCACAGATATGAATCTTGCTTTCTCTTGAGAAGACAGAAGCGGTGGCAGTTCGTTTGGGTTTTAAATAACGTTTTTCTTTTTTCTAGGTGTATCTAGATTCATCTTTCTGTCCTGTATTGTATAGATCATCGTTTTATGACCAGAAGTGAATTTGCTTTCCGTTTTTCTCCACATAACCTTAGTGGTGTCCTTGTGCACAGTAAACATTCCCCAAATCTTTGTTTAATTCTTGAGTCTTAAGCAGGTAAAATCCTTAAGTTGAAGGGATTTGACAGAACTGAGCTTTGTATGTAAGTGCCCCATCTGGCAACACTTCGTTAGTTTCTGATAGTAGTCCGTAATCTTTA
>NW_023241211.1:0-196 GCF_002007445.2 Ailuropoda melanoleuca
TGAGAATTTTGGCATCCATATTCATGAGGGATATTGGTCTGTAATTCTCCTTTTTGATGGGGTCTTTGCCTTGCTTGGGTATCAAGGTAATAATACTGGCCTCCTAGAATGAGTTTGGTAGTTTTCCTTGTTTCTATTTTTTGAAATAGCTTCAGGAGAATAGGTATTATTTCTTCTTTGAATGTTTGGTAGAATT
>NW_023241211.1:375-627 GCF_002007445.2 Ailuropoda melanoleuca
CAGGAAGGCATCCATTTCTTCCAGGTTGTTTAATTTATTGGGATGTAGTTGTTGATAATAGTTTCTAATGATTCTTCCTATTTCTTTGGTGTTGGTCTTGATCTCTCCCCTTTCATTCATAATTTTATTAATTTGGGTCCTTTCTGTATTCTTTTGAATAAGTCTGTCCAGTGGCTTATCGATCTTATTTATTCTTCCAAAGAACCAGCTGCTAGTTTTGTTGATTTGCTCTACTGTGCTCCTGGTTTCTAT
>NW_023241212.1:0-1335 GCF_002007445.2 Ailuropoda melanoleuca
GTTGAAAGGACTCCTTTGTCCAAGCATTTGGGGACTTGGTCATGTGTTTGGATTTGCCTTATACACACTGGTTATGACATACAGCCTCCCAAGGTCCTTCTAAGTCTGTCAGGAAAGACCGAGAGACTAAAGGACAAGACTGCTGAGCCTCCACTGCCCCTCTGGTGTGACCCCTAATCACTGCTGCTGGAAACTCTGTGTTCTCTTTCCTTCGAAAGGTTTCTATGTAACACAAGGAAAAGCATAGAGTGTACAAATGAAGGCTTATTTGAGCAACAGAAAATGATGGAGCCAAGTCATCGGCTATTGTAAGAGTAGAAACCACAATGCTGATTGGCACAGGCCCTAAGCCCTTTGTAGACTATAAACGTTTTTGAGGCTCAAAGTCACGAATACTCCCCATTGGGGGAAAAAAACACACATTTAATTTGACAGACAATTTCAGGGGGTCCAAGGAACCTACCCTACCCTAGTGTTCTGCGTTTTATAAATCACTCTCACATATATTTTATTTTTGACCTTTACACGTGACCCTGCTGGGCTGATATTACTATTAGACTCATTTTCAGAGAGCACCGAGGCTCACAGCAGTGACTTGCCTAAGGTCACTTAGTAAGTAAATTGGGGAGGCTTTGCAAGGGTAAATCCACATTCTTTCCACTGTGCCATATCGGCCTGTATGATCTGATGGCCATCTCTGCAGGGATTAGGAAGACCAAGCAAGCCCAGTCTCTATTCCTGCATTCAGACTTTGTGTGTATGTAATTTCTGAGTGCAGGTGGCTCTAGATTGAGCTCACGGAGGCCTCACCAAGCCCTGCAGGGAGCGTTGCCTTACCCCAGATGAATGGTCCGTATGTGTTTCTGGATCCCTGCCGCAGTGCTCAGCACCTTCCCGCAGTTCTTCCAGAGGCATTTGAACATCACCTTCATAGAATTCTGTAACAGGAGAAAGTTACATGAAAATGAAAACTAACCCATCAATATTTTCTGTCATCCCAACACATTTTCTCCCCCTTCATTAGAAAAGGAACAACTTGGGCTCCTGGCTGGCTCCTTCGGTTGAAGTGTCTGACTTGATTTTGGCTCAGGTCATGATCTCATGGTTGTGGCATCGAGCCCTGAGTTGGACTGGGTGCTCAGCAGGGACTCCGCTTCACATTATCTTCCACTCCGTCTCCCTCTGCCCCTCCACCCTGCACTCTCTCTCTTCCTCCAACATAAATAAATCTTTTTCTTTCTTTTTTTTTTTTAACATTTTTAAAATTTATTTATTTGACAGAGAGAGACAGCGAGAGAGGGAACACAAGCAAGGAGAGTGGGAGAGGGAGAAGCA
>NW_023241213.1:0-1335 GCF_002007445.2 Ailuropoda melanoleuca
GCCCCCAGTGGCATTTTTAAAAGGCAAATGATAGTCACTGTGCCTTTGCCACCGTTTGGAAAATTCCTATCTGAGGGGCACCTGGGTCGCTCAGTTGTTTGAGCCACCGACTCTTGATTTCGGCTCAGTTCGTGATCTCATGGGTCATGGGATTGAGCTTCTAGTGGGGCTCCCTACTCAGCAAGGAGTCTGCTTGAAGATTCTGTCCCTCTGCCCCTCCCTCCTCTCTCAAATAAATAAATCTTTACTGAAAGAAAAAAGAAAAATCCTGAGTCTGCAACTTAACTGTATGGTAACCACCACTGCTGTGCTCAAAAAGCAAGGAATTATTTACCTCTCTACCTAACCACAAGCTCCATCACCTCTTGCTATACCGAGAGGCTTCGGAGCATTTTCAACCTTCCTAGCTGTTGACCTCTAGCCCTTTTCATTCTTGGAGGGGAGGACCTTTTCCATTCCTCTCATTTATTTTTAATGGCATTTCAGCCCTGTCTTCTACCCCAGCTCCACACCCTGCCACATCTGAAGAAAAACAACAATCACCTTCTGTGTATCGTGGAGCCCATCATTTCACAAGATGACAGCCGTCCCTGGTGTGCTGATTGGCCAGGACCAGGTCAAACTGATGTTGGTGCTGAGAATGGAGGAGTTATCTTCATTAGATGTTAGAGCAGAAATCTGAGTGACATCTGTGTTTTCCAAACAGAAAAGGGTGGCAGGTCCCTGTTTTCTCAGTCATCAGATGGCGGTGTAAACAAAAGGGAGGTGGGTGGGGCATTAGCCTGGAGAGGCCACGAATTCTCTCCACTTTGCTCACAGCCTACACCTTTCATAGTTGATGCTTTAAGCCTGTGTCCTTATCTGAATATGATTTGAGTGATTTGGGGGGTAATATTTTTGGGGGGAGTGGGGAGAGACTGACGGAGAGAGAGAACCTTAAGCAGACTCCATGCCCAGCATGACGCCCAATGCTGAGCTTGATCTTACAACCCTGAGACCATGACCCGAGTTGAAATCAAGAGTCAGACACTTAACCGACTGAGCCACCCAGGCACTCCTGGGTTTTATTTTTAAATTTAGAGGAGTTCATCCTTCCAGCACTGAGAGCTTTTAAGAAGAAAGAGAGTAGGGTTTTGATGTATCTAAATAAATGAAAAAGGCTAAAAATTATAATATCCCCCATCTCACAAAGACATGTTTTGAGCAAAAACGTTAGAAGGAAATGCCACCAGTTCAGTGGTGTTACCGAAAATACCTGCCATTTCTCCACGCTTTCCCCCACCGTTTCCCCCTTGACCCCTGGGCTCTGCTCTGTACTTGGGTGCTGGTTCTGGA
>NW_023241214.1:0-8051 GCF_002007445.2 Ailuropoda melanoleuca
CAGGATCCTAGCACAGCGTTTAGAACCAGGTTTGGTGTCACCAATGGTAAATGTCCTCTCGAATCAGCTAATGGTTGGCAACCACTCAATGCTCTCCCAAAAAGGAAAATTGTATGAGATATATATGTAGAATCTCAAATATACATTGTCTGATTTTCATCTGAATTTGATTGGAAAGTAACCAAGAAAGCAACATCTGTTCCTCAGACAAAGAACTCCTAGCTCACCACGGCGAGAGGTGTGCCTCCTGCGCTGTCTCCTTTGGTGGGATCGAAGTCTTCCTCCAAGGCATCTAGGACAGAGAATACCTGTCAGCACATTCCTCTTGTTGCTCAAGAATATTCATGGAATGTTGCTTGATATGGACACGAGGCCAGGGTGTATGGAGCCAGCTGGTTACCAAGCATGGACTGAAGTGCCCCTGCTGGGCCACGCACAGCAGAAAGGCTCTAAAGTGCGCAGTGTGATGACACGGCTTTGGAGAAGGGTGATATCATGCAGTATCTGACATATCTCCTGGAGAAACACGTTTCTCTCTCTCTCTCTCTCTCTCCCTCTCTCTTTTTCTCAGTCTTCTCTCTCTGTCTTTGTTTCTCATGCTCTCTCTCTCTCTCACACACACACACACACACACACACTCACAATCACATACACAAGACACAAGCCTCCCCAAGCCTCAGGCACACACACCCACACCACCCAGGGGGAATGCATTGGTTTCCTAAGACTGAAGATACTTGCACATATTTTCTCGCCTGGAAGTCTGCTTCTCCCCACACTCCCAAGCCTCAGTCCTACCAGGAACCTGGAATCAGATGGCTCTCCAGACTGAGGACAGTGAGGACATCCCCCCACCTGCCTTACCATGTAGAGTTTTTCCTCAGCAAGGGACTGATTCCAGAATATGTACCACTTCCCCATGGTGCTGGGGCCACCTGCATTTACAGAAAAGAACACACCCTGAGAGTCAGGTCATATGCATACTGTGTCATCACCGGTTCTCTTGGTGACTATTGAAAACCAAATGAGAAACAGCAGGAAAGACAAAGGCCCAGAAAGGAAGCACAGTGTGCACCAGTGGAAAAAGCATGAGCTTTTCCTGGGGGATGGATCTCTCAAATTCCCTGAAGCACAATTACAAAACTCTTAATTCAGGGAAGAAAAACCGCTTCTGAGTAAAAGCACACAGTTTACAACCACACAGTTTACCTACCACACAGTTTACAACCTACCACACAGTTTACAACCACACAGTTTACAACCTCCACTCCCAACACCCCAAGAAAATGGTACCTCACATCTAAAAACTACACTGTCATGTTGTCATAGCTGAACTCACTTCAAAAAGAGGAAACTCAAGTAAGAAACATTTCTCTCAGGCAAAGACATCCAAGCTTACCCTGGATGTGTTGGGCCACAGTGCTTTCTTNAACAGCCAAGCTTACCCTGGATGTGTTGGGCCACGGTGCTTTCCTTGCCAAGGTCCTCCACCACACCCTTGGTAGACTCTAAAAGGACACAGAGTGAGTGTCAGTCCATTGTTGGTCCTACTTAGGAATTACTGTGTGATCACTGTTGATATGGACACGAGACAAGACTGTATGGGAGTGACTGGTTAAGAAGCATGGGCTGAGCTGCTGCTGGGCCATTCTCCTTGGTGGGTGAGGAAAAGCAAACAAGAGGATGAGGAAACGAAGGAGAAACAGACCTTTGACTTTCTAGCTTAAGGCAACCTGGTCGATGTGAGTCAGTTAGTCTACAAATAGGTCGCCTGGTTGCACACTGTGGTGTCGCACCTGGTTGCACACTGTGNTATTTTTTCTGCCAGGATTAAGCTCCTCCACCTGGCCATCCGAATGGGAGACAGACTAGAGGACACAGAGTACCTTCCGGCCATGGTGCTCTATCTCATGAATGACTCAGAGAGCTCTGCTTGACTTGAACGACAGAACAGTGGAGATGGATGTGGTTGGTTAAACAGCATGCAGTTGCCAATGGCAAGATTTGATTCCTTCTGATGGTTGAGTAATTTACAGTGTATCTATATTACACACTGAGGGCTGCTGAAGGGGGGGTTGGTGAGGGATGTGGTTGGTTTAAGAGCACGCACTTGCCAATGACAATATTTGAGACTTTCAACAGTTGAGTAATATTCCCGTATATCTAGAGAACACACTGAGGCTGCTGAAGTGGGGGGATGGGGTAATTGGGTGATGGGCCTTAAGGAGGGCACTAGATGGAATGACAACTGGCTGTTACCGCAACAGATGAACCACTAAGTTCTACCCCTGAAAATAATACAGTATGTGTTGCCTAATTTGAATTTAAATTAAAAAAAAGAAAAACCTGCAGTTGGATATTGGAGAGCCCCCTTCTTCATGGAAGGAGATGCAGAGAAGAGAAGCAGCAAAGAAGGGAGAAACAGAGTCCTGGCTTTGCCATGGAAGGCAAAGGTTCACCTGAAACGAATGGCATATGGTGTGTCAACTCAACTACTTCCATTAAAAAATAATAATAATAATGAAAAATAAAGACACCCTAAGGACAGAAGATAGTCCAAAAATTTAAAAATATGAAATAAATAAAAATAACATCATTAATCTTATGGTATTTTTCCATCCAGTGTGTGTCTCACGTATGTGTTCACTGAGTCGGGTGGCTCTCCGTGCTAGCAGTAGTCATCCACTAATGGGATGGTCCTTTACAGTGGGAGGCCTGGGTTCCTCCCGACGTCCTCTACCCCAGCTCTGTAAGAGAGGTGCAGGAAAAAGAGTGGACCCTGGGTTAGTAACCAAATGTTACTTTGAGTTCTTATTTGTCCTTGTTGCTTGGGTGTGTCATCACGAGCACTGGAGGCTTTCTGGGGCTCAGGGGGATCATGCAATCAAAGAGCACTAAACCATCTCTTAATACCCATTTGGGGCCAGCCGCTGAGAAGTGACCCAACACTGAGAGAGATTTACCAGGGTTTTCAATGTTGTGCCTACCAGTCTCAAAATCTGTGAGCTGGACAGACAGTTTGGATCTTCTGTGTACTTTTCACACTAAGGGCTAGGCCCAAGTCTGCCCTCCATGTGACCACTGAGGCCACCTCATAATGGGAGACAGTACTTGGGATCTCTGTAGACTCATGCAGTTCAGATATATACACAGGCCTTGGAAAGATCCTGCATGGTTTCTGTTGAGCCCATGGCTCAGAGCTATGCTTGTCAGTGTGGTAAGTGCAGTTCAGTATCTCAGAGTAGCAGCATGGGCCCAGCCATCTGGGTTCACATGTTGGCTTTTCCACCTAAGAGCTTGTGTGCTTGGGCGCATTTAGCTCTGTGCCTCAGTTTCTCCATCTGAAGAGTGCCCTTAGCAAGCAAAGTACTGCACTGGTGGTGAGGGTTGAATGGTTAGTGTAAGTAAAGCATGCTGTGGAAAGGCTCAGGAAGGTTCCTTGGAGGTGAAATGTCTCGTCTGAGATGACATAACTTCACAAAACTCAGAGCTGCAGTCAAACTCTGCTGTCCAAGCTCCCAGGCCAGTGCTTTCTCCACGACACACACCTGCTTTGTCTAAAAAGGACTCCTTTATGTTAAGCCAGACCCGGTGTTTAAGGAGTCACATGAAGGTCTCAGAAATGCTTTTGCTGACTGCCTGAGCACACACTAAGTGGCCATTTCCCAAAATAATGTGCATGATGCTTCCAGAATGAATNTTTCCAGAATGAATTAGTAGCCTGACCTGACAGCTATCTGGTCAAACATGACGAACACCAGTTTACTGGTGGGAGAGAGAGCTTTCATACATAACATACTCGTGTTCTACAACGTGTGAAACTCTATCATCTTGTGTGATTTCCTCCTCCTCCATGTGAGCACCTCAAGCTAAGACCTGTTGGCCAGTCATGCGAATGACCAGAGCTTCGCCTTTGAACAGGAGTTTCGCCTTTGAACAGCACGCTGGAGGCAGACTCAGGGGACCTGACCTGTGCATTACCTCACAACCACATGAATAGAGGCTCGTGCTTTTCTAAAGCTGGAGCTCTATGTGCACAAGGATGCAATTGTCTACATACAGAAATTCNTGCCTGACCTGAGAGCTATCTGATCAAACACGATGAACACCAGTTTACTGGTGGGAGAGAGAGCTTATGTACATAACATATGCGTGTTCTACAACTTGTGAAACTCTATCATCTTGTGTGATTTCCTCCCCCTTCGTGTGAGCACCTCAAGCTAAGACCTGTTGCCCAGTCATGCGAATGACCAGAGCTTCGCCTTTGAACAGCGCGCTGGATGCAGACTCAGGGGACCTGACCTGTGCATTACCTCACAACCACATGAATAGAGGCTCCTGCTTTTCTAAAGCTGGAGCTCTATGTGCACAAGGATGCAATTGTCTACATACAGAAATTCATATGTCTCTTCATCTCAAAACGTTACCTTTTCTTTTTCCTATGTTACTAACTCCCTATGTACATGTGTATCTATCCCTCTCTGTCAATGGGTTTCCTGGTCTGTCATTGTGTGTTTTGAAAGGCTGGATGCTCAATGGATATATGTAAAAACATATATATTCTCTATTTTCACTAGTCCATACCTCTGGGAGGGTAACACGTTGAGTGAAAGCATATGGCTGATATTTCTGTAAACCTCTAACTTANCTATTTCTGTAAAACTCTAACTTAGGATAACAGCCAATGTAAGAGGTGGAATGTCAAAGAAAACATGTGTTTTGTTACATAAGCTGACATCTAGACACAGGCTTCTCGGCTGTTTTGGAGACCTGGTTATATGAATGGCAGCAGCGTGTGCCCAAATATCTTGAAGTCAAGACACATTTCAGGAGAAGGGAGATTGAAGGCACATGAAGACAAAAGTAGAGGGCTCCACATGCAAGGATCATGGAAATCACTGTCCACCCTAAAAAAAAAAAAAAAAAAAAAAAAAAAAAAAAAAAAAAAAAAAAAANTCTACGAACAAGAAAAAGCCTGAAGACACTGAAAAATCGACCACTCTCTGGGATCCATGGAGAGGGGAGGACACAGGACAAACCATGGCCCTGAGGAGATAGGAAAGGGAACACAGGGAATCCAGGTTTCCTGGAGCAGAGACTCTCTAGCAGAATATACTGTTTCTCCAGCTCACCTGGAACATTCAGCAAGAGACCCCATGCTGGGCCATAAAACACACCCCAACACGTTTCAAAGAGTAGAAGCAATACAACAGCTGCTCTCAGACCTCAATGAAATTAAGCTAGAGCTCAACCACAGCAAGAAATCTTGGGAAATCCCCAAAGAGCTGGGGATTTAAAAAATGGTCAAAGAGGAAGTTTCGAGAGAAGCTTGAAAAGATTTTGAACTAAACGAAATGAAAATATACGTTGACAAAAATGTATGCGAAGGCAGTGCTTGGGTGAATTTATATTACTGAATGTCATCATGTTGGAAAGTAAGAAAGATTCAAAGTGAATAGGCTTCCTCCTTAGAAAACAAGGCAAAAAAGAGTCATGTCATATAAAGCAAGTAAGAAAAAAAAGTAATATAATTGCAGATACCAATGAAATGGAACACAAAAAACTCTCAGACAAAATCAACCAAACCAAGACAAAAGCTGGTTCTTTGTAAACATCAGTAAAATAGATAAAGCTCTAGCCTGACTAACCATGAAGAAAGAGGGAAGACACACATTAATATCAGATGAAAGAGGAGACGTCACGTTGAAAGGATTCTAAAGGAATACATGGAAAAATTCTAGGATTCCTGAAAGGAAAGAGGCCAATTCCTTCAAAGTCACAAAACTACCAAAACCCACTGAAAGGAAATAGATGATCTGAACCAGGCATGTATCAAAGACATTTAACCAATAGTTAATACATTTCCCAGAAAGGAAGAGCCAGCCCCAGATGGTTTGACTGGTGAGTTCTATCAAATCTTACAAAGCAAAACACAGTCTTGCTGTGTCATCCAGCCATCTCACTCCTAGGTATTTACCCAGTTGAGTTGAAAAAATGTGTCCACATGAAAACTGGCCCAGGAGTGCTTCTATTGTCTTGATTTATGAACAACAAATCTAGAGGCGACTAAGCTGTCCTACACTAGGTGAACGGAGAAACAACAGGCAATACACCCTTACAATGCAATACGATTCGGTAATAAAAATAGCTGAGCTACCGGAGCACATAGCTGGCTCACTCAGTTAAGCATCCAACTCTTGATTTTGGCTCAGGTCATGATCTCAGGGGCATGATATCCAGCCCCACGTCAGACGGGTTCCCTGCTGAGCGTGGAGGCTGCTGAAGATTCTCTCTCCCTCTTCCTCTGCCCCTCCCCACACACTTTCACTCTCTCTCTCAAACAAAAATAAAAAGGATATTAAAAAAATAAGTGAGCTTTCAAGTCACAAAAAGACATTGATAAATGTGAACCGTATAGATAAAAGTGAAATAAGTCAGTCTGGAAAAGCAACATGCTTTACGGTTCCAACTAGTTGACATTCTGGAGAAAGGAAAGCTATAGAGATGACAAAAGGTCAACGGTTGTTAAGATTTCTAGAGAAAGTGCAAAGGCATGAATAGATTAACCACAGGATTTTCAAGGCAGTGAAGTTACTCTGTACATGGTGGATACACGACTTTACGCATTTGTCAAAACCCATACTCCCACACAACACAGAGCAGACCCTCCTAGCAATGCTGGCCTTCAATGAGTATTAATATCGCTACACTGGTTTGTGATCCATATCATGTGTTCCACACTGATGAAGCTTCGAAAGATTGTGGAAATTGTGCGCCAAGAGATAAGGGTGATAGGGAAATTTTTTATATTATCTCCTCAATTACTATCTTAATCTAAACCTTTTCGAAGTAATAACATCTTTTCATTAAAAATAATAAAAGATCTATTNTTTTTCCTAATATTGAATAACAGACTAATGTCCATTCATTAGCTTCACTATACCTACCATGAAATGTGAACAGACTTGAGTTGCAAATGCCATTTGACTACTGTGGCTATAAACTAATGNCCAAGGAGTCTTCTCTGACTTTGCTTCTGTGACTTTGGTTCTCTTGGACCCCTGCCTCCACCATGGGAACCATCCTGGCTATCTGGCTGGAGGATGAGAGGCCACATGAAGCCATCCCAGCTGTCCCAGCCAAGGCCCCAGATGTGGGAGAGAGACCTGTATGACTAGCAAAGACACCTAGCAAGGGTGGGGAGGGGCGGAGGGAGAGGGAGAGAGAGAATCTGAAGCAGGCTCCATACCCAGCATAGAGCCCAGCACAGGGCTCAATCTCATGACCCTGACATCATGACCTGGGCCAAAATCAAGAGTTGGACACCACCCAGGTGCCCCTAGAATAATTATTCTTGAATCAACTTAATGAATGAATTTCCACAGTACCTTCAACAGGGTCAGAAGTGGGGTGAACCTTAGGCTTTATTCTCCTGGCCAGCTTCCGGAGACCTAGAGAAAATATGGGTGTTTTTTCACTTTTATTTTTTGTTTTCTCAGAGACCGTGGGAAATGCATGACAACAGAAAGAGCTGTTGACATCTTGCTATCAGAAGACCATAGAAAAAGGAGTGATAAGTTCATCAGAGTTCAAACTTTTGACCCCATTGTTCATCATTTGCCTAGCAAAGCCACCTGAGTCAGAGAGGGCTTTAGGAAGGTCTTAGAGTTCATATAGCCTTCAAATACCCCACAGAGAATGTAAACTGATGCAGTCACTATGAAAACACAAAACGGGACTTCATCAAAAGGTTCACAAAAGAACTACCATTACACCCAGCAATCCCACTCTTGGATAAGAAATCCATTTGAATTCAAGTCTAGATTTCAGAGAAATATCTGCCCATGTTCAGCAGCACTATTTAGCAAAGCCAAGCTATAGAAACAACTTAATGTTGAGTGGGGGATCCAGGACAGGGATGGAGTTGGTTCCTTGGGGTGAGAGGTCCCAGAACACCTGACACCTGCCCNTTATTTAGCAAAGCCAAGCTATAGAAACAACTTAATGTTGAGTGGGGGAGCCGGGACAGGGATGGAGTTGGTTCCTTGGGG
>NW_023241214.1:8204-12678 GCF_002007445.2 Ailuropoda melanoleuca
TGAGCCAACAGCAAAGTCCAAATCCTAGCTCACCTTCGCACATCTAGGTTTCAACACCTGACCCAGAACACAGTGCAGGTGCCCCTTGACAAGCCCCTCTGAAGGGCCAGGGGAAGTCCAACTGTGGCCATCCTCCCACAGCATTCACCCTACTAGCTGTCTGACATGGAGCCTTCCCCAGGACCAGTTGAGCAACCTCAGGGACCAGTGGTCTGCAGGGCTCCCAAGCTGATTCAGAACCCAGGACTTTCCAAACTAATTGCCACATGACAGCTCTACCAAGAATTAGCTTCCCTTCAACTGACCAACCCTGGCTGAGCAGTTCCTGTGAATTAACTGGGAAAATGGCCACCTGGGCTAGTGCTTTGCTGGTTTAATAAATTAAGCCTATGACCTCTAGTATCTCACTGGTATTGATCTAAGTAAGTCTCCAAACTGCCTTGGCTAATGCCTGGCTAAGTGTGAACCGGGACTACACTGGCTCTGAATGGGCACCTTCCTTGTTCCTTCCTTCCTCCCCCAGATCCAGTCTTTATGGACTCCTCATCCTTCTCTAGACCCTGCAGTGGCAGGGGACCAAGCCCCACCTCCTTTGAGAGGGACCCCTCAGGGGCGCCTGTGTGGCTCAGTGGGTCACGTGTCTGACCTGGCTCAGGTCATGATCTCAGGGTCCTGGGATCGAGCCGGGCCTCTGTTTCTGCACTCAGCTCGGTGCCTGCTTGTCCCTCTTCTCCCCCCCCACACCCCCTTTACTCACCACTTCTGCTCTCTCATTCTCTCTCAAATAAAATCTTTTTTTAAAAAATCAGGGAATATACAAAGGACACATAGAGAGGGACCCTTCCATACCCACACCCTGGAGAAGCTCCCCCATCATGACTCTCCGTAAGGATCACCCAGACCTGCTTTTGCATTTAAATCTATCATCTGCTGTATCCTATTTTGCACATGATAATAAGCAACCTTTTATTGAGAGGCTTAGATTCAGATCTAAGCACGATTTTCTGCTGCATTTCATCTCACATCCTTTGTGAGGAAGCTCATCAATTGTTGACGATTTGTCAATAATGAAGTTCTATCATTGAAAACCAAGCACCATTATTCATTTGATGCTGTTTGACTTCTAGTCTTGCTTTGCAAGGCTATGTGTATATAGTCATGAAGCATGGCCTCTCTCCATGCTTGCACTTACTAGCCAACAATGGGAGAGCTCTGGAAGGAGCAAAGGCCCCCACTGGAGCATGGACACTCCCTGGCCCAGCTGGAAGAGCGCATCCAAACAAGGATGATGGANCAGCACGTCCAAACAAGGATGATAGACAGCAGGCTGTTACGAGTGTTTGAGTTCTTGTTGGTCACTGTCCCTAAAGTTTGTAGTTCATGGCATTCAAGCATTTTTTTAGGGCTCATGGGGAGAATGTTATCAAATCTACAACACTATGTCCCCGATTCGGTTCTGTTTTTAAACTAGGCTCCATGACCAACATGGGGACTGAACTCACGACCCTGAGATCAATAGTCAAATGCTCCACCGGCGGAGCCAGCCAGGCACTGCCCAGCATGCTCCCTATTCTTATTCTATTTGTGCCATGCCCTGAAGAGTGACCATGCCATGACACTGATTGGCCAGGCACTGACCAGCTCTGGACAGAAGGTTAATCATGAACTGGTTCTTTGAGTCTTATTTTTCCTTGTCCCAGGAGTGTCCCTAAGCTCACAGGATTTTGGCATGACTAGGGCTTACTCATACTGACAATGCCATTAAATACCATGAAAGGGTCTCCTCCATTCTGACCAGATTGAGGTCAGGTGCTGAGGAGTAGCCCAACGTTCAAACAGAGTTTGACTGGCTTGTCCTAAACGGTGCCTCCAAACCCTCAGAATCTTTGAACTGAACACAATCATGGCTTCAAGCAGACCAGGCTTTCTATGTCCCTTTTCAGATGAATGACTATGGCAAGATCTGGACTTCTATGGCTCAAGACCTTCCCTGGGCTATGTGACCACCGAGCTGACCTCATAATGACAAACAGTGTTTGGGATTCCCCTTGGCTCAGGGAATTCCTGACATCCACGCAGATGCTAAAGCTTCTTTGCACAGTAACTACTGATCCCATGGCTGAGTCATAAGTGCAGTTCGGTTCAGTAGTTAGAGCACGAGCACTGGACTGCAGGCCTGGGTTCACCTCCTGGCTCCTTTACTTAGAGGAGTTCATGAACCTGGTCACATTCATCTCTGTGCCTCCGTTCCTCCACCTGAGGAATAGGGAGAGGAAACAAATCATTGCATAAGTGTGTGATGAGCATTGAATGAATGAACACCTGTCACATGGTCAGAAAGGTGAATTAGAGGGTCTAGATCTTGTCTGATATCTCACAATTTCACAAGTTCCAGAGCTGGATTCAAATCTGGGAGTCTGAGTTCCCAGACCATTGCTCTGTTGACACACAGCTGCTTTGCCTAAATGCAAGCATTTTACCCCAACACGATTTCCTTTGGACAGAATCAGAGGCAAACAACAACAACAACAACAAAAAGCAAACGAGCAAAACCTACTGCTCTGTCCCTGAATTCACTCTCTGGGGCCCTTGTCCACAAATATCCATGACTGTTCTCTAGAATGCTCCAGTTGCCTGTTTTAAGATCTGCAGATCAAATGAGATGAATCCCAGTGTAAAGGAAGGGAGGGTCACTGTTACAAAGTCTTGTGTTTTCAAACATGTGAAACAATGCCATCTTGCATTATTTATTCCTCACACAAATAGAAGTGCCTCCAAACAAACTAGGAGTTCCTGAGACCCTTGTCAACTCATAGAAAAAAAAACACAGCTTAGCTTTTGGGAAGAGATCTGGATGAAAGTTCAGGAGAACTAAGAAACACATTACATCAAAACCACTTTAACGTAGACGCGTTCTGTTTTCAAGCTACAATCCTATGTGCAAACGTATGCAATCATCTATATATACATATATACTTATATANCAGACCCTTGTCAACTCATAGAAAAAAAAACACAGCTTAGCTTTTGGGAAGAGATCTGGATGAAAGTTCAGGAGAACTAAGAAACACATTACATCAAAACCACTTTAACGTAGACGCGTTCTGTTTTCAAGCTACAATCCTATGTGCAAACGTATGCAATCATCTATATATACATATATACTTATATATATAATGTGTATGTCTCTGCTCTTGTGTCTACGTCACCTATTTTTCTTTGTGCATCACTGAAAATCTGTGTACTTGGTTATCGATCACTCATTAACTCAATCCATTAACCAGTTACCCATCTTTCACCAGACATTAAAGGCCGGCTATTCATTGCATCACCAAGAAAAAAAAGGTCATGCTATTGTCACCATACTTACGTATGGGGTGCTGAATGGGATGGGTGGTAGCATATCACTGAAATCTCTAGAAAATATCATTTTGGATAACACCCAAAGTTCTTAGAAATGGAAATGTGGGTTTGGGAGTCATAAATTGAAATGTAGACTCTCATATTCTGAGGATCTCTTCGAGGCAACTATTGATAGGAACAAACCCACATGTCCCCCAAATCCTGAAATCCACACCCCTTTGGGGATGAACATTACAGGGCAGACATTGTAAGACACTGAGAAAACAATGATAAATGTCCTCCATATCAAACTTTCTGGGTTCACTCGAAATTTCAGAAATGCATAATGTGAATATAGAATTTAGGATGCTTAAAAAAACTTAAACAAACATAGACACTGCCATATGTCCCCCCCTTGAGAACCTAGGGGTGACAAGTGAGGGGTGCAGGATATCATAGGAAGTAGTCCATTGTTCTCCATGGAGGACAAAGACCAAGGCTGCTAGCTCAGTAGAACCACCAACAGTAGAAATCAAGGGATAAAACAAAACTATAAAACATATGTAGATAAAATTGGGAGAGAGGAAATTTTCAACGATGAGAAAAATAGTTTGAGAAAGAGTGAACTGAGTCCTAGCAAACAGCATTCAGAAGATCATTAGGAACATACCATCACAGCAGGAACCACAGCAGGAACCACAGCAATTTCCCATTCTGAGTTGGAGCAGCAGAGCAAACACCTATCCTCAGGAATGGGTCAGCTCAAAGAGTCCCAGCTGTAAAGGACAGCAGAGGTGTGGCTCAAGTCACCATGGCGACGGTGTCATCATAGACCTTTCAGAGACAATGCAGCTGCACAGAGGCCAACTTCTAGTGTTGACATGGGCCTGTCTTCACAGACAAGGGGGGCATGGGAGAGTAAACGCTTTGTTTCCAAAGTTGAACCCCAGTCTCACACATTCTCACTCCTTTTTTTTTTTGAAAATAAACGACATGATGGGGGATGACCTGCCACCCCCCCAAATAGCATCACTAGCCAATCTGCAGGGTGAAGAGGGTAAAGAAAAAGAGATTGAGAATAAATAGAGGTCCCACTCTTGATTTAAAACACCATCCCCACCCATTCTATCCT
>NW_023241214.1:12856-14096 GCF_002007445.2 Ailuropoda melanoleuca
GCTGAGAGGACGTACTTAGTTACCTCTCAACCTTTGTGAATTTCTTGGTCAGTATGTGTATGTAAAGCAGACTCTTCCCTGGATAATGAGAGGGGAAATATCACTGTATTTTCACCACTGCATTTCTGTATTAGTGAACGGTTTGAGGGCAATACATACAACTAGTACATTTTTAATTTCTTTTTTTTTTACGATTTTTATTTATTTTTTCAACAGAGATAGAGACAGCCAGCAAGAGAGGGAACACAAGCACGGGGAGTGGAAGAGGAAGAAGCAGGCTCATATCAGAAGAGCCTGATGTGGGGCTCTACCCCACAAAGCTGGGATCACGCCCTGAGCCGAAGGCAGGTGCTTAACCACTGTGCCACCCAGGCGCCCCAACTAGTTCATTTTTAAATACTCCCCAAAATGCAGGGTTCAGTGTGTGTTCTGGCTCATGGTTGGGCACTCAATAGACACAGGATTTTGATCTGTTCATGAAAAGTAACAGTGGAAATGGAAGAAACCAGCTCTAAATATACATAAAGAAGGAAACCTTTTAGAACAAAACCAAGTGCCATGGACTTAACCAAGCAACTACAATACATGGTAAAAAAGTGTATGTAGTCGGGAACCTGGTGAATCCTTGGACTCTGAATTTTGGCTCAGGTCATGATCTCACATTCATGAGATCAAACCCCAGAAAATAATGGCATAAAACAATCCCTTTACTTTGGTAAACCTGGTCACAAGGTTAGGAATTCATGCAGGACACAATGCTGACGTTAGAAAATGAAAGGTTTCAAATATCCACACCCAGGATGACCCCCACTAGGTAGAACTTGGGGTCCATGAAAAGAGCAGCCCTAGGCCCAGTGCCAATAATTAAATGAGGGCTTTCTATTTCTCAAATCCACAATCCAGAATCCAAGTTTTGCAGGCAGTTGGAACTTCCTGTGTTAGTGAACAGATTCTTTGCAAATGCCCACATCTATTCTTTGCATGTTCCCCAGATCTACTTCCCAGTAGGGTGGCCAGAGGGCAACCAAGGGGAGTCCATGATGCCAATTGTGTAGCTGAACCTCTCAGCACCTCTTTCGGCTTCTATCTGAACCGAATGCCCATTTTGGACACTCCTCAGGGCAGCAGAAATCATGAGGTTGTCATTGGGTTTATCTACATCTGAGGTTGTACCCATTGGAGAGAAAAAACAAATTCAGCCACTGGTCAGAATGCAGAGCCTGGACATAGAAGAGGCCCA
>NW_023241215.1:0-1335 GCF_002007445.2 Ailuropoda melanoleuca
AAAAAAATAGTGAGAAAGAAATAATTTATCATACCAGGAGTCTGCTAATTGGCCCTGACTTTCCTGTACTTACTTCCTCAGAGTATGAGAACTTAGAAGAACAGTAGTGAATGTGGTCACATTCTTTGTCCTTTAACTGAATATCTTCAAGCATCTAAAGGAGGCTTTGAAATAAGTGTCATTTAAATAAATGCAGATGAAGGTGGGGGAAGAGGCAAAAATCTATTTCTCATACTTTTTTGAAAGATTGATTTATTTATTTTAGATAGAGAGAGAGCATGCTTGTGTGTGTGCGAGGGGAAGGCGAGAGGGGGAGGGAGAGAGAGAACCAAGCAGACTCCCTGCTGAGCTTGGAGCCCAAGGCTGGACTCGATCCCCCTGAGATCATGATCTGAGCCAAAATCAAGAGTTGGTCACTCAACCGACTGAACCACCCGGTTGCCCCTATTTCCTATCATTAAAAAAAACAAAAACAAAACACTCATTTTGATGATAAGAGTCTTAATGGAGCTAAAAGCCAAAGTTATCATGGAATTTTAAAGTCTGATTTATGTACAAAGTCTTTATTCAGATACTAGGTTTGACTTTCTCTAGAAAGTTGTAGAAGGTAACACAGGAATTCAGGATTCCAGGTTCTAGTCCGTAATCCATCTGTGACCTCAGGAGAGTCACTCTTTCTGGGTATTTGGTGTGAAGTTCTATGTAGTGTGCAAGTGATAAAAGTAGTAATATTTGCTAACCCTCTTCCTCTTTCTCTACCTTACTAAAAATTAAATGATTATTTCACAGCCATACTTTCTTACATAGAAGTATGGTTTCAATACCATGAAGCTAGGAAACAAAATAAAACAAAGGCAGTAGTTGTACTTAATTTAATGGTTAGTATTATTCATAAGGGCAAATTTCATGCCCAAATCATATTCTTTCTTATTTTAAAGCAATGGGAAGTAGAGTGAGAATGATGTCTTGGATGGTATTTAGAAAGAATGAGATCTCAACAGGCTCACAAGATGGCCAGATTCCTGTAGTCTTCTCAGACGGACTTCTTTAACAGACTAAGACGTTGTTTTTAGGAAATCGAAGTCAGTTGGGAAACTAAATGCTTCTACACCTACATCTAGAATAAGCCCTTTTATATGGAAGCAAACAAACAAACATACCAGCATTTGGGGTGCTACTGTCAAATCCCAATGGTGAAACAAACGGGAAAACCTACCTATCCTACTTCTCTGCCCCATGGGCAGCTGCCCCACGGCTTCTGTCCGGGCTTGAAATAGCCCACTGAGCTTACAGAATCAGCCTCAACCTTCTGACATTTCCTGCTTCTCCTCCTCC
>NW_023241216.1:0-1335 GCF_002007445.2 Ailuropoda melanoleuca
AGGAAGGAAGGAAGGAAGGAAGGAAGGAAGGAAGGAAGGAAAAAGGAAAGGAATGGGTGAAAAATTACATAGCTGTCCTCCATTTTGGTATCCTCTTCCTTCTCTTGGACACTCCAGAACACCCACTGGCTGTGCTGCTCTTAACTTGGCTACAGTGCCCCCCGCCCCGATCCTGGGGGGATAGGTTCTAAGACCCTCAGTGGTTGACTGGAACTGCAGACAGTACTGAGCCCTCTATGTACCGCGTATTTTTTCCATACATACATACCTCTGGTGAAGTTTACTTTATCAACAAGGCACAGTAAGAGATAAACAACAATAACTAATAATAACACACAACAACTCTAACAATACACTATAACAGGACGCCTGGGGGGCTCAGTTAGCTAAGCATCTGCCTTCAGCTTAGGTCATGATTCCAGGGTCCTGGGATCGAGTCCCATGTCGGGCTCCCTGCTGTGCAGGGAGCCTGCTTCTCCCTCTGCCCCTTATCTCGATCTCTCTCTCTCTCAAATAAATAAAATCTTTAAAAATATATATACTGTAATAAAAGTTACATGGATATAGTGTCTCTCTCAGAATATCGTATTGTACTGTATTCATACTCCTTGTGATGATGTGAGGTGACAAAATGTCCACGTGCTGGGATGAGATGAGTTATGGTGGCACTGTGACTAGCAGCTTTCGGCTACTACTGACCTTCTGACGACAGATCGAAGGAGGGTCATCTGCTTCCCGACCGTGGGTAACTGAAACTGCAGAAAGCAAAACCGCCGATAAGGGGGACTCCTGCCTTTGAAGGAACAGCACCCCACCGCAAGCGTCCCCTCCTAGCCAGAAGTCCTTGCCCCTTAACTTCTGAATCCTACTCCACTGCATCAGGACGTTCCCCTCCCTGGGAGGCAGAAAAAAATCACAGCAAAGGGCACAGACTTAGGTGAACCGAGACCTAGGTTCAAATCCGGTCTCTGCCACTTACCAGCTGTGTGTCCTTGAGCAAGGGACCTCCCTGCTCTGAGCTCCGGTTTCCCTGTCTATAAAATGTGGATTAATAATAGTGCCAATACTGTACTGACATTTTTAGAGGATAATAATAGTAGGATAAGAATGGTAGAATCATAGTAGGAAAAGCACAATAGGATAAAATCAGAAAACAAATGCAAAGAACTAAGTCAGGATTAGAAGGCAGGTAGTCTGATGAAAGAGACCAGATGCTTGGTGACTGAGCTCTGCCACTGCCTCTAAAATGGACTTTATTTTATTTTTATTTTTTTTAAAGATTTTATTTATTTATCTGACAGAGATAGAGACAGCCAGTGAGAGAGGGAACACAAG
>NW_023241217.1:0-1335 GCF_002007445.2 Ailuropoda melanoleuca
CATTACATCAAAAACTAAGGATATACTGTATGGTGACTAACATAACATAATAAAAAATTATTATAAAATAAGTAAAGAAAGAAAAAGAAATAAAGTTTCATCTATGAATGGACACTTGGATTGCTTCCATATCTCGTCTATCATAAATAATGCTATAATAAATGTAGTGTTGCATACATTTAAAAAAAAGAAAAGAAAAAAAATTATAGAGTCCCCTGGTAACCTGACCCTCTATTCATGTCTTCTGCCTATTTCTTAACTGGATTATTTGTTTTTTGGGTGTTGAGTCTCTGAAATTCTTTAAACATTTTATCAGATATGTTGTTTGCAAATATCATCTCCCATTCTTCCCTCATATGTGGAATTTAGGGAATAAAACAGGTGAGCATATGGGAAGTGGGGCAAGAACAGAAGGAGGGAGGGAAACAAGCCATAAGTGACTCTTAACAATAAGGAACAAACTGAGGGCTGATGGAGGGAGGTGAGTGAGGATTGAGCTAAAGGTTTATAGGTATTAAAGAGGGCACTTGTTAAGATGAGCACTGGGTGTTGTATGTAAATGATAAGTCAAGAATTCTACTCCAGAATATTTCACTGTTTAATAACTAACAAAAATTGAGTTAAAAAATTAAAAAGTATTCATAAAGCAATTCAGCAACGTGGGAGGTCACAAAATCAATGCACAAAAATCAGTTGCATTTTTATACACTAACAATGTGAATGAAGAAAGAAAAATTAAGGAATCTATTCCCCTTAAATAACACTAAAAACCATAAGATACCTAGAAATAAACCTAACCAAAGAGGTAAAGGATCTGTACTCTAGAAACTACAGAACACTTATGCAAAGAATTTGGGAAGACCAAGAGATGGAAAAGCTTTCCATGTTCATGGATTTGAAGAAATACATTGTGAAAAATGTATGCTGCCCTGAGTAATCTGCACATTCTTTTTTTTTTTAAAGATTTTATTTATTTATGTGACAGAGAGACAACCCGTGAGAGAGGGAACACAGCAGGGGAGTGGAAGAGGAAGAGGCAGGCTCCCAGCGGAGGAGCCCAATGTGGGACTTGATCCCGGAATGCCGGGATCACGCCCTGAGCCGAAGGCAGATGCTTAACGACTGTGTTACCCAGGCGTCCCTGCACATTCAATGCAACCCCTATCAAAATACCATCAACATTTTTTCACAGAGCTGGAAAAAATAGTCTTAATATTTGTATGGAACCAGAAAAGATCCTGAATCACCAGGAGAATGTTGAAAAAGAAAACCAAAGGTAAGGCCATCATGTTGCCTGACTTCAAGCTATATTAAAAAGCTGTGCTCATCAAGACA
>NW_023241218.1:0-1335 GCF_002007445.2 Ailuropoda melanoleuca
TCCCTTAGCTGATGTTTAATAATTTGAAGAGCTAACACTTACAGAAGGGTTATGATATTTGGAGCTTATTATAAGTTCACATGTACAATTCCATTTCATTCTTATAACAGCCTTTGAGGTCAGCATTATTTTTGCCTCCTTTTTGAGAAACGAGGGAGCTGAATCCTTTGGCAATTAATGACTCAAGATCATGCAGCTGGGAGCAGATCCGAGGAAGACTCAGAACGTAACAGTTTGACGCTAGAGCCTGTGTGTAATCATGGTACTATGCTGCCTCTTCATACCTCAATGCTGACCTCCCTTCCTTGGGGGAAGTCTCTTCTTCCTGATCCCCTAAACAGCATAGACTCCTCCTGTGAAATGTCAGGTAGACCTCTGTGCTGATGCTTCTTCATGACACTCTGGTAATTAACATAGAATAGCCCTATTTCCTTCCAGTCCGCAGGTTTCATGAGGACAGGGAATTGGACTTAGCCCTTTTTTGTTCTCTGTTATATTCTAGCCCCTGCCCTATTTGGGCCCATTATAGGCATTCAGCAAACATGTGTTAAATAAATGAGTTATTATTTTTTAGGATAACTTCTAAAGTTCCCACCAGGATAAGTTTGTTAGTTGCCAAGCATTTCCAAAAAAACAGTACAGTATATCCGCTTTAGTTACGTCATATAGTATCAGCCCTTAAACATCGGAACATACTGGCCGAACACAAAAATTTTGATTTTCGTATATTTTGATAAGCAGAGCGCTTTGAGGTGATTTAATCAATGGGTTTATTTCCTTTAATGCGGTTCAATGCTCAAACCATGTCATGATCCTAAGAGGATGCTGTCTTTCCTAGTTATCAGTTTGGAATGCTTTTGCCTACACTCCTCAATTTTTTGCTACCGACATTTTGGGCCCGATCACACCTGACTGGGGGGTCTGTCCTATACATTGTAGAAGGTTTAGCAGTATCCCGGGTCTCTACCCACTAGATGCCAGCCACATCTGCCCTTCACCCCCACCCCAGGTGACAATCGTGAACATCTCCAGATACTGTCACATCTCCTGGAAGGCAGACTTACCTCACTTGGGAACCACTGGTCTAGGCCTTTTTCTGAGTGTCACATGTAGTAGCTCTTGGAATCATAACAACCCCATGAGGTAGGTATCATTACTATCCCCATTTCAGAGATTAAAACAAAACAAAACAAACTTTGCCACGGAGACTTTAAGTAAATTTTCCAGGGTCACAGAATTGGCACCAGCACCCAATCCACTCTATCTTCTTTTTTTTTTTTAATGATTTTTTATTATGTTAGTCACCATACAGTACATCCCCAGATTCCGATGTAA
>NW_023241219.1:0-1335 GCF_002007445.2 Ailuropoda melanoleuca
TCTCTCTCTCCCTTCCCTCTGTGTGTGCTCACACTGTCTTGCTCTCACACTCCCTCAAATAAATAAAATCTTTAAAAAAATTGAATTGGCGATTAAAAACTTTACCATGATGGAAACTCCAGTTGGAAATGGCTTTATTGGTGAATTATACCAAATATGTAAGGAAAATAGAGCACAAACTCTACCCACTGTCTTCCAGAAGATGGAAGCAGAGGGAATATTGCATAACTCATTCTATGAGGCCATAATCACTATGATACCAAAACCAGACGGCTCTATAAGAAAACTATACATCAAAATTTATCATGAACATACACGTAGAAGTCTCTAAGATAATTTTAGCAGTTTAAATCTAGCAATATATAAAATGATAATACCTTATGGTTAAGAAAGATATATCCCAGAAAATCAATGTAATTCATGGTTTTAACAGCCTAACAAAGAAAAACCATGTAATCATTTCCATAGAAGCAGAAAAAAGCATCTGACTAAAGTCAACATTCATTCATAACAACATATTTTAATAAACTAAGAATCAAAGAGAACTTCTTCAATCTGATCAAAGACATTGATAAAAAATATTAGAGCTAATGCATTCATGTTGAAAGACTACTGTATTTAGCTTTACAGATGCTGACAATTAGTTTGCCTGAATGGTTGTAAAATTCTATTCTTTACTCAGCAAAGTATGAGAATGCCAGTTTCTTCACCTGCTCAACTGTATTTGGTATTAAAAGTTAACTTTGCAGCTTGATCTTACATGAAGCAATTTTACTAAACTGCCTTATTAACTCTAATAACCTAAGGATTCGTCTGGATTTTCTAGGTAGATAACAAGCAAATAATGACATTTTTGTTTCTCCCTCTGGAAACCCTTACACCTGTTTTACTGTGACAGCTAAGCTCACTAGGAGTACAATGCTGAAAACAAATGGTGATAGTGAGCATTTGGTCTTGTTCTTTAATACAAAGATAATTCTTTTAATAATTCAACAGTCATTAAAACATTTGCTATAGGTTTTTTATAGATATTCTTTTTTTCAACTTAAATATATTTCCTCCTTTAATTCCCAGTTGTTAACAGTTTTGACCATGAATGACTACTGACATTTACCACGTGCTTTTTCGATTTATTTTTCTTTTTGAGTCTTTTGGGACATAATTTTTCCCCTTTAAGCTGTTAATGTAATGATTTACATTGATAGTTCATTTGTATTGATTGCAATTACTGATATATATGTATATTTTTTAAAGATTTTATTTATTTATTTCACAGAGACAGAGACAGCCAGCCAGAGAGGGAACACAAGCAGGGGGAGTGGGAGAGGAAGAAGC
>NW_023241220.1:0-1335 GCF_002007445.2 Ailuropoda melanoleuca
TCAGGGGATGTACTGTATGGTGATTAACATAATATAATAAAATAAAATTAATTATAAAAAAAAAAAGAATGTCACACTGAAAAGGATGCGAAGGATCAGCTCGAGCTCAGAAGAAATGAATGTCATGATTGATTAGCATCGACTTGGGTAGAAGAGGAATATCATACCACATGTGACATGTATTTGCCATTTTTAGTCTGCCTCCTTGTAGATATATGCATAATGTTTGAGAAAATATTAGTGGTTTTAAGTGTTCTAGCCTTTTATCTATTATAGTACAGTAATAGTCTATTTGAAACTGTACTAAAATAATGCCTGAATGCCTGTCATCTCAAGTCTTTGTGCATTAAGAAGTCATTCGATCTAGAGTTGAATTCCAATTATTGCATTTAAATTGAGGACATACTATTGTGTTACATCTTTCTGACCACTAAGGCACCTTATTGTTTATTAAATATACATGTATTGGCTATTTGCTACATACCGGCTCTAGGCAGTGAGTTAGGGGGAAAGTATGGAAAGAGTCCTTACATGCAGAAAACTTTATCTATTGGGGAAAATAGATCTATAAACAAATGAAAATAATAGAAAATATGTACAAAACATTCCATAAACAGATAAAGGAAAGATTAGCTAAATTTTAAATGAAGAAAGAGAAATAGTCTATTTCAGTTGAAATAGTGAAAGAAGTTAGTAGAATAAGTTATTTCACAGAAGATGCTTTGGTGGGACCTGAAATGTGTTGCTGAGTGTGGTCATTGAGTCCTTGGGCCACAGATTTTTACAGCATCAACTAGATGTGATATTCACTTCTTTGAGACAATATAAAATTTTTTCATTTATAGTGTTTCATGGTATTTACCTTACATTTTACTAGCATATTTATCTAGAACATTCCCCCTCAAGAGACTGTAAGCTGATCTATATAAACAGGACATCTATTAAAATAAGTTGTAGAAGAATGGAGTGAATGTCCAGACATTAATCCCTTGTTAACTGTGTGACCTTAGGCAAGGAAATTTTAAAAAATGCTTTATAACTTCTCATCTGCAACATGAGAATAACAATAACTGTGACATTAGGTTGTTGTGAACATTAAACAAGAAAATGTATGTGAAAATTCTTAGCATGGTGGTTAGCACTTAGTAAATACTCAGTAAACGTTAATTATTACTAATGTTATTATATGTCATTGAGCTCTAAATCTATGCCTGTATCACAGTTGGACACTTAGCAATTATTTGTTGTTTGTGTTGAAATTAAGGACCCTTCCTTTTATGAGTTTCTTCTTCGTCCATCCATCCATCCATCCATCCATCCATCCATCCATCCATC
>NW_023241221.1:0-1335 GCF_002007445.2 Ailuropoda melanoleuca
TTAGCTATCTCTTATCTTAGTAATCTAAAAGAAGCCAGCCTAGTTGAGGACAAAAAAACCACCCAGTTGAGTCCAACACAAATTGCTGACCCATAGAATAATGAGCTAAATAAATGGTTATTATTTTAGAACAGTAAGTTTTGGGGTGATTATAATTTGATGAAAGTCGTGGCTGAGCTGGCTCATGTGTCTACAGCCAGGCACAAGTCTATGGGTCAGTTGTTTGGCTTAGGGTCATTTCCTAATGATAAAATAATTATATATTTGCATGCACCTAATAATATAGCCTTAATATATATAAAACACCAATGCAGCTAGGTCAGAGAAAGCTTTTAGAAACAGAATACTTGGAAAGGAAGAAGTAACAAACATAATCTCTTTTAGTAGATGACATGAATATGTTTCTGGGAAAATAAAAAGTTCTAAGAGAACAACAGTGTTGTAGATGGAACGTACTCCATCAGCCTGGATCCTACAGTGATCAGGAGCAGCTTACTGTGATGGACACAAAATATGGCTGAGAGAGTAACTTTCGTTGTTGTCAACCACTGGGATTTAGGGGATGTTACTGCAGCATTACCAGGCCTATTCCCAGTGATAGAAATAGAGAGTAATGGGGATTCTCAAACATGGCTCTAGGAAGTGGAAGTGAGAAAGCATTCTGGCATTTTCTATTAAAATTATAAATGCAAATATCCTGAACCAACAGTTTCACTCTTACACATACCCCTGGAAACTTACGTGCATGTCCACTGGGATTCATACACCTTCACGTGCAATGTTCACAGCACCGAGTTCGGACCCCAAGTCATGAACAACCCACATGTCCATTAAAAGTGAGATGAGTGGATTCCCTTGAGACGTCTCAGTGCCTGGTGGGCAGCTGGTGGAGGAAGAGCTGCGCCATTCATCAGTAGTATAGAGGCATGGTGGGTAGCTGGGGGGTTGAGGAAGGGGAGAGACTTAGGGAGTAAGAAAAGCCCTAAATTCTGAGAAGATGAATTAATGGGTTCTGAATGAGAAAAATTACACAGGACTATGGGGATGGCTAATATCTAAACTCTGAGTTACTACGAAATCTGGCTCATCCTTGGAATGGTTTTATTTCTATAATTTCTGATAATCTGAATAAATTAAAGTCCCCAGTAATTCCAAATTTCTTCTCCAAAAGTTTAAAGTATCAATAAATGCAGAGGGTAGGAGAGGGAGTTAAGATGGCGGAGGACTGGGGGACCCCTTTTTCAGCCGGTCCCATGAGTCGAGCTGGATATGTACCAGACCAGCCTGAACATCCACGGAATCAGCCTGAGACACAGGAAGATACATCTGGATCTC
>NW_023241222.1:0-1246 GCF_002007445.2 Ailuropoda melanoleuca
TTGATTTATTTGTTTCTCGTGTATTGAGTTTGAGAAGTTCTTTGTAGATCTTGGATACCAGTCCTTTTTCTATAGTGTCCTTTGCAAATATATTCTCCCATTCTGTGGGCTGCCTCTTAGTTTTTTTGACTGTTTTCTTGGCTGTGCAGAAGCTTTTTATCTTGATNAGCTCTTTATCCTGATAAAGTCCCATAAGTTCATTTTATCTTTTATTTCTCTTGCCTTTGGCGATGTGTCGTGAAAAAGGTTGCTCTGGCCGATGTCATAGAAGTTGTTGCCTATGTTCTCCTCTAGAATTTTGATGGATTCCTGTCTCACATTGAGGTCTTTCATCCATTTGGAGTTTATTTTTGTGTATGGTGTGAGAGAGTGGTCAAGTTTCATTCTTTTGCATGTAGCTGTCCAATTTTCCCAGCACCATTTATTGAAGAGACTGTCTTTTTTCCACCGGATGTTTTTTCCTGCTTTATCAAAGATTAGTTGCCCAAAGAGCCGAGGGTCCATTTCTGGGTTCTCTATTCTGTTCCATTGGTCCATGTGTCTGTTTTTGTGCCAGTACCATGCTGTCTTTGTGATCACAGCTTTGTAGTACAGCTCGAAATCCGGCATTGTGATGCCCCCAGCTTTGTTTTTCCTTTTCAACAGTTCCTTGGAAATTCAGGGACTTTTCTGTTTCCATACAAATTTAAGGACTATTTGTTCCAGTTCTTTGAAAAATGTTCTCGGTATTTTGATCGGGATAGCATTGAAAGTGTAGATNGGCAGGTTTAGTCCCATTGGCTTCTTCCGGCAGGAATAAGATGCTTGAAATCACCCAGAGACGGATTTTCTGAAACTCTTCTTAAGTTGATTGAATGAAAAAGTTATTTTCTGCCACATCTGTAGAATTTGGGTGAATATTTTTTAAAAAGTCTTTGTGTTAATTCCAAGATAACATATGATTTTTGGTGCTATTGTAAATGGGATGGATTCCCTAATTTCTCTTTCTTCACTCTCATTGTTCATGTATAGAAATGCAACTGATTTCTGAGCATTGATTTTGTATCCCGCCACATTACTGAATTGTGCTATAACTTCTAGTAGTTTGGGAGTGGATTCCTTTGGGTTTTCAATATAGAGTATCATGTCATCTGTGAAGAGAGACATTTTGACTTCTTCTTTGCCGATTTGGATATATTTGATCCCTTTTTGTCGTCTGATTGCTGTTGCAAGGACTTCTAGTACTATGTTGAATAATAGTGGCGAG
>NW_023241223.1:0-2367 GCF_002007445.2 Ailuropoda melanoleuca
GCCAATAAAGGGGAGCTCTGAGAGAGTCGAACTGTGGAGTTCCTGGCTGAATCAGTGTGTGCTGTGTGTCCATGGGGAGGGGTCTGGGAGTAGGGGCACCCCGGGTGAGAGCCGGGGTTCTGTAAGGGCACGTGGAGATAGTTCATTGTGGAGACTCAGGTGAGTTTTCTTTTTCCCTTGAAAGTCTGTTCTGCCTAGTCTCCATAAACTGGCCGTACGCCCCTGACCCAGGAACTCCAGGGCACCCGCTCAGCAGAGCTTTTGTGGGATGGGTTGCAGACATTCCAGGGTTTCCCGTGTTCCCCAGTAAGGGCAAGAGTAAGGACCGCACGGTCCACCACTTCAGTCGGGTTCCCCCTGTCCCCCGACACAGTGCAGGTAATGGACCTTGAGCAGTTCCCTGAGTTCAGCAGGTGTTTCCTGTTTCCTTCAGGAACAGGTGTGGCACTAGGAAGCTCCAGAGCCACTATCCAACTTCAGCATTGTGCTCCCTGTTCCCTGGGAATGGTGGCAATGGGCTGGAAGATAATTACTACAAAGAGAAAAGCCTGTGTTTCCCTTTCTCCCAGCAACCGCAGCAGGTGTGAAGGCTTTAGGTCCGAGAAGCCACCTTCTCCCCAGCTGAAAACACTTCTCTCCTCTGGCTCTACAAGACCCAAGGTTTTGAAAGTCTGCATCTGATTTAGTGAGGCAGCTTGACCCAGGACGCCAGCGTTTAGGGAAAGCGGCAGGTCCATTTGGAGAAATATCATATCCACGTGAGGACTGGAGGTAAAACCTCTCATTAACCCACCATCTCCTGGGCTTTTCTCTTTTCTCTAGTTGAGCCATGAAGTAAANACTGGAGGTAAAACCTCTCATTAACCCACCAGCTCCTGGGCTTTTCTCTTTTCTCTAGTTGAGCCATGAAGTAAAACTTAAGTAATAGTTGTCAGCGTTCTGGATTTGGTGAAGGAGGTACTTAGTTTCTGAACTTGGAGCACTTTGAAGGGGATCCCATTTTCTCTGTTCATTGACTGCTTATGAATGTAATTTGAATAGCTGTTTGCTAGAAACACTCTTTCATTAGGGAAGGTGAGATTTACTCTTTGTGCACTTTAAGATATACATCTAACAGTGTTTATTCAGTTGGGCCTAAGATATGTATGAGTGGCCACCATTTAGAGTTTGATGGCTTTTTGTCATCAGATACAAATATGGATGATGTTGTATCATTTGTTAAAGGTGATGTTTCGTCACTGATTAGGCTTTTCATCCATAGAGTTACAATTAGGGTTGAGGTAAAATTCAAAATTATTCAAAGCAGCCTTTTCNGTCATCAGATACAAATATGGATGATGTTGTATCATTTGTTAAAGGTGATGTTTCGTCACTTATTAGGCTTTTCATCCATAGAGTTACAATTAGGGTTGAGGTAAAATTCAAAATTATTCAAAGCAGCCTTTTCCTGTTTAAAATTAGGCTTGACTATCTAGAGTTACTAGATGTATCATCTCGATATTTTGAAGTGCCATATTCTCTGTGTCGTTTCTTTTGTGGTGGAGTCAGAAAGAGAGGCTTTGGGAATTCCTTTGGATAGAGGCATGGTGGTGCCTGCAAGGGGCTTGGTGACAGGAGCCCTGGGTTGATTACTGGAACTGCTTGCCTGACGCTGGGTGAGTCAGGTTATCCAACAGAGTTTCTGTTTCCTCCTTATGAGATTTGCTGGAAGGTGAAATAAGTCAAGCAGAGAAAGGCAATTATCATATGGATTCACTCATTTATGGAACTGGAGAAATAGCAGGGAGATGAGTAGGAGAAGGAAGGGAAGAATGAAGTGTGGGGTAACAGACTGGGGAATGAACCATGGAAGTGTATGGACTCTGGGAAACACATTGAGGGCTTTAGAGGGGAGGGGTGGGGGATTGGGATAGGCCAGTGATGGGTATTAAGGAGGGCACATATTGCATGGAGTTCTGGGTGTTGTACACAATGAATCATGGAACAGTACATCAAAAACTAAGGATGTGGTGAATGGTGACTAACATAACATAATAAATAATTTAAAAAAACAAAAGTAATTGATGGAAGGTCATATCTGTGGAAACTCTTTTTACACAGAAACTGTTCTGCCTAGTGAAGAGCATCTAAAAATGAGGTGATTTTGGCTGTATTATTCTGTAAATAATAATTTTAAAACTCCCTGTCCTAGGGATATGGTATTTTATTGCATAAGGAGGCTGAGAAGACTGCAATAAAAGATTGAGATCTCAGAGCACGTTCATGTTCCATGCATACATCACTTAACAGTTTGCACAGGTAGGAAGGTAAGTGGAGTTAAATATGAAAGAAAGGGAAAGAAGGTGTGAACCATTCATTAGGTAGCCT
>NW_023241224.1:0-1335 GCF_002007445.2 Ailuropoda melanoleuca
TGAATACCTGAAATAGATCATGGGAGTACATGATGAAGGAGGAAAAAAACAGTAATTTTTAGATTAAGCGGACTTTAGCCACATGGGTGCACTTACCAAAAATTCTAGATCCCATGTGCTGAACTAGCAGCTAAAACCCAGACTGCACAGTGCCACGTGACAGCACTGAGATGACAAAAAGTTTTTAGATTCCAGAGGAAGGAATCCAAAGACAATGGAGATTGAAATAAATGAGTGAAATTTTCTTGTTCAGGCCTCCACTCAAGCAAACTGACTCATAAAGGACCTAGTAGATACCCTTACCCCAAGACCTTTTGAAATACATTGGGAAGGGGAGTGCAAACATTTCTAAAAAATTATTTTAGTAGCTGGTGGGAGAAGGGGCAGTCGAGATGATCTCCCTGGAAGAATAGGAATGAGAAGGTTGCAGAGTTGCGGAGGCCACAGACTGTAACTTTCAGAGGACCAATGAGTGTGGGGGTCTTGAGAGCAGCCCTGTGCCCTAGTAATCTGAACGGTGCAAACTGCAGAGGTATTTGACAGGGCTTAACTGATCACAGGGGCTGACGAGCAAAAACAGATGGGCATTCCACTCACATCCTATTTGATTTTTATAACCAACCATAGTAGGAACTTGCGACATCTCACCCAATTTCTATTCTTAAATTATTTCATGGATTCACAGACTCTTAAAGAAAGAAGAAGCCTGATATCCTTGAGGATGTTACTATTACAATTGCAAAAACTGCTAGTTCTGTAAATCTTCCTCTGTGAGGAAGGAGACAGCGAAATAATTCAGAAAACTGTGGATTCTTTTTTTCTGCCTATGGCTCTGAGCTTCTAATTGCTAGGTATATAGAAAGTCACCGTGATCCAGAAACACAACTTATAAAGGATAGTAATAAATGGCATTGTAATATCTGTCTCTATCATAATAGAGCCTGTAA
This sequence comes from Ailuropoda melanoleuca, assembly GCF_002007445.2. NCBI lineage: Eukaryota > Metazoa > Chordata > Mammalia > Carnivora > Ursidae > Ailuropoda > Ailuropoda melanoleuca. Next base: position 948 of record NW_023241224.1, read on the forward strand.
GATCCAAGAATTCACATGCTTACTTTCCCAGTTCTTGAATGCACAGCTGAAATACATTCTTAGCAACTGACAGACTTCTACTTTAGCTTCCAGGACCACAAGGCTGTTTTGATACGAAAGGTCATATAGAAGTCTCTAGAACTTCCTTTACATGTCAACATAAATAAGAATAATTGCATTCCTACTGGAATCACAGTCATTACCACTGCTATGAAAGATGTGAAATTTGCAAAGGCAGTGATTCTGGTCACATCCCTTCTAGTTCTCCAGCTCAGCAGGTGCAGGAGTAGATAAGTTTGGGAGACTAGCGGAGGACTACCAACAAACGTAATCAGATAGACTTCAACTGGAGCTGATGCTGCAAATGACTAAAACCCCAATACCTGGC
>NW_023241225.1:0-630 GCF_002007445.2 Ailuropoda melanoleuca
TTTCTAAGAGTATTTGCATTTCCGTCAATTTGGGCCAATATTCAGTATCCATTCACCATTAGGAGTCAATCTACATATGAACAGCCTTCGACCTAGAGATTGAATCAAGTCTTCCCTCCTTATCCGGGACCCACCACCCCACCCTTCCTCCTCGCTTTCTCTCCCATCACCCTGTTTAATTACCACTTTCTGTAATTATCTAATTTATTTGCTTTCATTTCTATTGCTTGTCACCTCCCACAGGTACCGAGAAGCTCCTTGCTGCCTTCCTCACAAAACTGCTGCTCAAATTTTAGAGTCTAAATGTTCAAGTCTTATGTTTTTTTGAAGACTCCAATGTAAGTGAATTCTTCCTGATCCTGCTTTAATCTCCTCACCCTCCCATTCTCCAACTGAAAGTGTCCTTTCCTTCTTGTGTACATGTTTGATCTGCCGACTCCCATAGCACTCACCACTTGCTACCTGTACAGGACAGCGTAATATTAGCCACCAGATGTACTGAGCTTGAAAAACTGGCCAGGGACCAGGACAGATGCTTTAACTGAGTTTTGTTAGATCTCCACTCCAATCTTAGGAAGTAGATACAATTAACCTCATGTTTTAAAAAAGATTTCATATATTTGACAGAAA
>NW_023241226.1:0-1336 GCF_002007445.2 Ailuropoda melanoleuca
ATCTTATGGTTTTTGGAGCTGTTGTAATGGAATTGATTCCTTAACTTCTATTTCTTTAGTTACATTGTTAATGTATAGAAATGCCACTGGTTTCTGTGCATTTACTTTGTATCCTGCCATGTTGCTGAATTGCTGTATGAGTTCTAGTAATTTGGGGGTGGATCTTTTGGTTTTCCCACATAGAGTATCATGTTATCTCTGAATAGGGAGTTTGACTTCTTCTTTGCCAATTTGAATAACTTTTATTTCTTTTTGTTGCCTGATCGATGCTGCTAGGACTTCTGGTACTATGTTGAACAATGGTAGTGAGAGTGGGCATCACTGTGGTGTTCCTGAGCTTAATGGAAAAGCTCTCTGTTTTTCCCCATTGAGAATGATATATTCTGTGGGCTTTTAATAGATGGCTTTTATGATATTGTGGTATGTTCTCTCTATCCCTATACATTGAAGAGTTTTAATCAGGAAAAAATGCTGTATAATAAAGATTAGAGGCAGAAATCAATAAAACAGAAGCCAGAAAAACAGTGGAACAGATCAATGAAACTAGAAACTCATTCTTTGAAAGAATTAATCTGATCGATAAACCACTGGCCAAAATTATGGAAAAGAAAAGGGAAAGGACCCAAATCAATAAAATCATGAATGAAAGGGGAGAGAACATGGCTAACAGCAAGGAAATAGAAACAATTACTAGAAATTATTACCAGCAGCTATATGCCAACAAATTAAGCAAACTGGAAGGAATGAACACATTCCTAGAAATGTATAAACTACCAAGACTGAAACAGGAAGAAATAGACAATCTGAACAGACAAATAATCAGTAATAAAATTGAAGCAGTAATCAAAAGCCTTCCAAAAAACAAGAGTTCATGGCCTGATGGATTCCCAGGGGAATTCTACCAAACATTTAAGGAAGACATGATACCTATTCTATCGAAGCTGTTTCAAAAAATAGAAATAGAAGGAAAACTTCTAAACTCCTTCTATGAGGCCAGCATTACCTGATTCCTAAACCAGGCAAAGACCCCATCAAAAAAGGAGAATTACAGACCAATATCCCTGATGAACATGGATGCCAAAATACTCAACAAGATCCTAGCCAAGAAGCTCCAACAGTACATTAAAAGGTTTGTTCACCTCGACCAGGTGGGATTTATTCCTGGGGTACATTTGGAAATCAATCAACATAATTGAGCACATCAATAAAAGAAAGACAAGAACCATATGATCCTCTCACTTGATGCAGAGAAAGCATTTGACAAAATCCAGCATCCTTTCCTGATTGTATTTATTTATTTATTTGACAAAGAGAGAGTGAGAGAGAGAGAGAGAGA
>NW_023241227.1:0-1336 GCF_002007445.2 Ailuropoda melanoleuca
ACTTGGCACAACCTCTGCATTTTTCAGTTTACCCCACCTCTGCCCCAAATAACCCATCAGATATATAATCCACACTCAGGAGAGAGAGTCTCTGGTTTGGGGGAAGACCATGAATCTATCCACCGCATCTTTTTGGAGCCCCATTCATCTTTGTTAAAAATCTTATTTATATCCATAGTTATTTCTCACAATTCTTAAAGTCTTTTTTAGGGGGAGAGAATTATTAGTTGGCCTTTAAATTTCAAGTATTGTAACATCATTGCTGTGCTGTAACTTGAGTTGCCTTTGGTCTGTAATGCTCCTCTGAGATCTCAGACTTCAATATTAAGGTCTATGGCTGATACATTTAAAAGAAAAGAAAAAGAGCATGAGAAAATATTTTTTAAATACTCTATTTAATGAAGTACCCTGGTTCTGAACACTATGTCTATATAGGCCACAATTAGAAATACAAAAGATGGCTTTGAGCAGCTATGTTAGAAACTATTAAAACTACACTATCCATTGTAGTGGGTGGACAATGACTCCCTAACACTGATTTCTTGTTACCCTTACTTGTCAAGCCTTCTGCATGACTCCACTTTGTACATGGCTCCCAACACCCGGATGTCCTTCCAGTTCGTCACAGCCAGAGGCGTGAAAATCTTAAAGTATTTTAAAATGCCATCTAACAGAGCACCAACCTGAAGCTGAAGGTCGAGTTCTGGAAGAAAGGGGGGCTGTCAAACTTCTTGAGAGACAGACAATCTTGTATGTCTTTTAAAGTTGGCAATTTCTCACTGTTTAGTCCCACTTGATTTCTTCTTAATAGACCTTCGTAGGTCCCATTACAGAGGGTGACCCGGCGGTTGTAGTCATCTAGGCTAAGGGTTGTAAGGAGAGTAAAAATGGCATGTTTTAATTTGTGGAAAAGTATCATAACTTTGGGCCAAGCAAACCAATGAAAATCTTAGTCATGATAAAATCTTATTGCAGTTACCCACGCCAGCATGCTGGCGAGCGCTGTCCAGAAGGCTGTAGGAAAAGCTTGGCGTGTAGGAGAGGGAATTCCTGCTAGACTGGCCTACACCCCCGCAAACACATACATGCCCAGACTAGGGGTGCGTTCAAGGAAACTCAACAAAGACTCGGGGCAGGGGAGCTAGAGCCTTTGGGTTAAAAACAGGAGGGTTTGGAGGAAACAGATAAATAAAGGAAGGGAGGGGGCGCCTGGGTGGCACCATAGGTTGGGCGTCTGCCTTCGGCTCAGGTCCTGATGGTCCTGGGATCGAGCCCCCATCTCGGGCTCCCTGTTCAGCCGGGAGCCTGCTTCTCCCTCTGCTTTTGCCCCTCCCCC
>NW_023241228.1:0-1336 GCF_002007445.2 Ailuropoda melanoleuca
ACTGTCAGATGGCTCTGCCATGGGAGCCAGCATGTTCTCCGGTCCAGCCCCCACCGTGGGAACGCATGCTGCTTTAGGAAACCTCTTCCCATCTCTGCTTGGTCACGTACGATTTCATCTCTGGCTTTCCAAGAGTCCCCGTGGGAAGGTGACTTGACGCCAGTTTTGAGTTTTTGTAGAAACTTCTCCAGTGCAACGCAGGTACTCAGGGGTGGGTGCAGACTTGATTTTACAAGTACATCTGTTCTGTTTATTTTTGCTTCTTTGCAGTATTATCAACTTCTGCTCCATATGGATGATCCATATTGTGCCTTGGTGAAATGATGCCACATTATGCTTTTATGCCTTTATCATCAAACACTACTCATGAAAAAATCACCAGGTTTGCCTAGGTTCATCTGTTCAATTTATTTTTCCCAAACTTTATTTTGAATAAAACACCTACGGTAAATGTGATTTATGTAAATGAATAAAACAAAACTGTTATATAAGCTTTTTTGACATCATTCAGTCCCGTTCTGTCGGGGCGCCACTACACAAAATCTTCTGACAGCATGTTTTCCATAGGATTATATTATTTCTGAAATCGCAGAGCCAAAGAGATAAAACTATAATATACTTTCAAACGCTTTAATTTAATTTTTTTCTCTTCTCTCCCCAAGCTTCCCATATGGAGGAACTCCAATATTTTAAAAGAAGCTTTTACTTATGAGAATCTTTCCGCACTATTCCAAGTGCCTGTGGCTATTCCTCTCTCTCATACTCTCTGCATTTCTCTATTTTTCTCACACCTCGCTCGCCGATTTTATTTAAAGAATGGCAATCCATCTTTCCTCCCCCCCTACCTTCTTTATTGTTATATTTTCTTGCTTTCTACCCCCTGGGACCCTGGATGGAAGAATTTTCATGCGTCGAGCTTGTGCTAGGGGCCAACTCCTGTGCCCTGGATTTCCACACATTATCTCACTTACTGCACACAACACACAGCCTCTTATCTCCACGGGGCAGATGGGAGACGGCGGCTCAGGGAGCTGGGGGCCTGAGCAGCTCAAGGGCACATCGCTGCACTAACCACCACGCCACTGAACGTGTGCACGACCACGTTGCTGTGCACGCCCCAGGGTTATCCATGCCTTTGCACTTGCTGGCCCCGGGACACAAGCCACCCTGCAGCTCTTGCCACGGCAGGAAGGTGTCTCTCACTAAGGGATCCACGGGCATGGCTGAGGCTCCCCACGAGGCAGAACTCTGGGGGCGTCGTGAGAATCTTGATTCTATACAGTGAGGAAACTGAGCCCTAGAGAGAGGCTTGTGGCCTGCCTGAAGCCCGTCTAGC
>NW_023241229.1:0-1336 GCF_002007445.2 Ailuropoda melanoleuca
CTAGGGCATGTGCTGCAACAGACGCACACCAAAATATGTGATATCTTGCCATATATACATACGACACGCCCCAGTTGGGGTTGCACACTCCATCGTATTGGCCATAATATGAGGCCCCATAGAGCTTATGTCCTGTAAGAAGCATTGAAGTATCATGAGGAATATCTCCATACCAACCCCAGTATTTCCACACACCAAAATAAGACATCAAGTCACTAATTCGTACGTATTCCTCATAATCCACCATGTCTACTCTATTCCATATGCACAAAACACGTATGTTGACATCTAAGAGAGCTGGTTTGTAGATGGTATGTAGTATGTTGTTGAAAATCACTACATTCTCTACTATACGTGTGATATTAGTGTTCAACAGAAATAATGAGTGAGAAACTGTGTAGTGGATTTTTAAGTATTTCTTATGTGGCCACCACAAATACACAGGGGCTGCTCTAGGAGTTCCGGCAAGGACTGCCTCTTCGTATTCTTGATTTGTGTCTCGCTCTTCAATCGTACACCTTTCAGCCTCTGACGATCTTCTTTCTGACACAAGCAGAGAAACCACATGCTCAAATTCAGAAGAAGCCTCCAGTGGTTTTATTTCATAAGTGAAGTCATCCACCTGCAGCATGCCATGCAGACCCCCGTAGCAGGTGTCCAGTGTGCCCATGGAGCCGGGAACCCCTTCCAGGTAGCAATAGTAGTAGCAGTCTCGAGGGACAAAGGGGTAGTCATCCTGCATGGCGCCCTGATCATTCTCGGTGATAACAGGAAAATGTCTGGGCAGCAGGTTCTTCTTGATTTTCATGTGAAGCACATGTCTTTGGCCCCTGAAGTGAATCTTATAGGACAGCTGGCCTTGTCTCTCAGTTCCACCCACCCTGTGGGACACCTTCCTGGGGATCACAACCTCAGAGGAAGTGAAGCGCCATCCTGGGAGGGCATGGGAGCAGCAGGCTGGGGACAGGAGTAGCCAGAGCAGAGGCAGCCAGTGATCACCTGTCAAGTGGACCCGGGCCCAGGCTGGCCCCATGAGTGAAGGAGCCTGTGACCACAGAAGATGCAGCTGGGTGGGAGGTAGGCAAGATGATCCCCCAAACAGCAACTTTTCTAGCAGTGGGGTCCTGCGGAGAGCAGAGAGGGACTGGGGTCACAGCCTTCCCAGGGAGGGGGTGGGGAGTTATTACCTAATAATGGTGTGCTCATCAGGGGAGGCTGTGCTCAGTGAGTTGGGCGTCCGAGCACAGGGGACCTAGGGAAGAGAAAAAAACGGGAGGAATTGGGAACAGTAGTGTGTATACCTGGACCAAAAGGTCCCATTGTCTCTCGGACAGCG
>NW_023241230.1:0-1336 GCF_002007445.2 Ailuropoda melanoleuca
CACCTGAGGCGTTTCCTTAATAAAGCTCGGCTTGTTGAGAGAAAAGAGCCAACGGGTGTGCAAAACATCCTGCGCCAACCAGCTTACCTCAGAGGTACGCAAATACAAGGCCAACAAAGTCCCAAATTTGGCTGGTTTTCTTTCCTAACTGATATTAAATTAATAAAACATTCTAGAGAAGACCCGGTCAGGGTCAGTAACTGACGCTTCTCCCTTCGAGAAGGTTCTGTTTTCTTCTCCTAGGAAGGTGCCAGATGGTTGATTTAAAGTTTCTGGAGGGCAATTCACTGGAGATGAGACTAAAGAATTGGTTGCTAAGGACCTTCCAAGATCAGGAGTAAAAGACAAAGATGCCCCAAAATTCTAGCTGGACCTCCCCCTCACTGAGCACTGGCATTCTAAAATGAAATGCCAGAAGCTTTCTCTCAGCATTTCAGACTCCCAGGGAGAGTGGAGTCAGCACTGGGAGCCATCTGGGGGATCAGAGTAACTCAGGGATCAAAGTGTCTGTGGACATCTCCACCCCCCTGGTCTGACGAGGTGGTGGAAGATCTGGGAATAGCTGGCATCTTCCAGAGAAAGGCCTAGAACAAGCCATGTTGGGAGACAAGGAAATGACCCCAAAAGGAGGCCTGAGGATGTGGCACGATGCCTGAGTCTCTCCTGGCACCCCCGTCAGGGTCCTCGGTGCCCCTCTAGAGACATGCGGCTCACGTGGTGTTAGAGAAGGCTGCTCCTGCGGCTCCTGAGATAGGTGTGAACAATTCAATAGGGTTTACTTTTTGTTTCCTATTTCATCTCTATTTTAAGCTTAGGGAAACTTCAGTCTGGAGATGAGCCAAGTGGAAGTGGTGCAAACAGATGGTTGAGTTCCACTTGTGGAGAAGCAGGAGGCCATTGTGAAAGCTCATGAAGGGAACCCTGTGGAACTCATGAAGGCCCCAGGCCGGGGCTGAGCTGGAAGGCAGACCTGCTGCCTGGTCCTTTCCACTGATGGGCAGAAGCAGTGGGCCCACACTTTTCCTTGGTCCCAGGGAACAGGCTGAGTGTGATGGCTCCGGAGCTTGCCAGGACAAGGCCATGGCTTCACAGGAAGCGGTGGTCTCTCTGTTGACACAGGTGTGTGCCAGTAGGACCACTCACCTCCAGCAAACTACGAATCCCCTGTTCCATTTGATCTTCATTGCTCATTCACTCAATCTTCCCTCTAGGCACCCTTCTCTTCCTTCTCTTGAGGAGGCAGAGGGAAAACAAACATACTTGAAGAAAGACAGAGTTTCTGAAGTCCTGGTTTTTCCCCAGCCAAGCTCTGTGCTGAGATTTAGCCACCCCAGCA
>NW_023241231.1:0-1336 GCF_002007445.2 Ailuropoda melanoleuca
CATTTTTAAAGACGTAGTTATAAGAATTTGGCTTGTCCATTTTGCCATTCTAACTGCTCTAAGTTGGTATCTCAAGGTGGTTTTAATTTGAATTTCCCTAATGACTAATGATTTTGAACATTTTTTTCATGTGCCTGTGAGCCATTTTTATGTCTTCATTGGACAAGTGTATGTTCATATCTTCTGCCCATTTTTTGATTTGATTATTTGTTTTTTGTGTATTGAGTTTGAGAAGTTCTTTGTAGACCTTGGATACCAGTCTTTTATCTCTAGTTTCATTAGCAAATATCTTCTCCCATTCCATGGGCTGCCTTTTAGCTTTTTTGACTGTACCCTTGGCTGTGCCGAAGCTTTTTATCTTGATGAAGTCCCACAAGTTCATTTTATCTCTTATTTCTCTTGCCTATGGTGATGTGTCATTAAAAAATGTCACATCATGGCTGATGTCAAGCAGGTTACAGCCTATGCTCTCCTCTAGGATTTTGATGGATTCCTGTCTCACATCAAAGTTTTTCATCCATTTGGAGTTTATCTTTGTGTATGGTGTGAGAGAGTGGTCAAGATTCACTCTTTTGCATGTAGCTGCCCAATTTTCCCAGCACCATTTATTGAAGAGACTATCTTTTTTCCACTGGATGTTTTTTCCTTCTTTGCGAACAATTAGTTGCCCAAGGAGCTGAAGGTCCATTTCTGGTTTCTCTATTCTGTTCTATTGGTCTATGGGTCTGTTTTTATGCCAGTAACATGCTGTCTTGGTGATCACAGCTTCATAGTATAGCTTGAAATCAGGCAACATTATGCCCCCTGCTTTGTTTTTCCTTTTCAACATTTCCTTGGCGATTCGGGGCCTTTTCTGGTTCCACACATATTTCAGGGCTGTTTGTTCCAGCTCTTTGAAAAATAGCATTGGTATATTGATCGGCATGGCATTGAAAGTGTTGATGGCTGTGGGAATCATTGACATTTTAACTATGTTTATTCTTCCAATCCATGAGCATGGGATGTTTTTCGATCTTTTTGTGTCTTCTTCAATGTCTTTCAAGAATGATCTGTAGTTTCTAGAGTGTAGATCCTTTACCTCTCTGGTTAAGTTTATTCCAAGGTATTGTATGATTTTTGGTGCTATTGTAAATGGAATTAGTTCCCTAATTTCTCTTTCTTCAGCCTCATTGTTCATTTATAGAAATGCAACTGATTTCTGAGCGTTGATTTGAATCCTGCCACATTACTGAAGGGAAGAAACAACAAATGTTGGAGAGGATGTAGAGAAAGGGGATCCCTCTTACACTGTTGGTGAGAATGCAAGTTGGTACAGCCACTTTGGAAAACAGTGTGG
>NW_023241232.1:0-1336 GCF_002007445.2 Ailuropoda melanoleuca
GACATTGCCAGCAGAAAATGTATGCATGCTCAATATCTGATTGATTCACTTTCAGTTCAAGGACTGCTAAAAATTTTAATCCTTCATGCTGAGACCTACTCAGAAGTTGGGACACACTTATCATTGCTAAGGTGGAGGACACAGAAAAAAAGTCCTGGACAGCTTTCAGTAAAACTCTGAGTCTGTTTAAGCCTACTTTATAAATTTCTTAAATTAATTCACATTTCAATTTTTATTATTTTACAAGCAGTATCTGTGCCTTATAGAAAGTTATGAATTCAGATAAAGAAAAATTAGAAAATGATAGCACCCTATTCCTACCACCCATTGATCACCACTGTTAACACACCTGTGCATATATCCCGAAAGCTTTTTCTACGCGTTGCTGGGGTTCAGGGAGGTTGAACCAGAATGTACCACTTTGGCATGTGGCTTATCTCAACCAAAGGCAATCAAGGCCTAACACAGTCAAGAAGAGCTTTTTACCTCCCCCTTAACTGCCTAAAAAAATTTAGATAGGGAGCCCATACCATGAAGAAAGCTACTCCCAGAGATAACTCTGTCTTACATCAGAAACACTTCTCTGGACGGCATGACAAACATTTATTTACCAAACATATGCTCTTCCCATCGTCCTATGAATCATTTTCTTCCTTTTGAAGCTCTAGATCCCTACAGCCTTTTTCTTAGCTCACGATGGCATAAAAACCTTCACTCCCTGGCTGCCTTTGACCATCTCATGTCTATGTGAGGCTCCTGTACATATGAGATTAAATGTGTATTTTCCTATGAATCTGTCTTATGCCATTTTAATTATTAGGCCAGTTGAAGAATCTAGAATCTACCCAACACACATATAAATATACATATACATATTTTTTGCCAAAAGGAGACCACAGTTTGTAAACTGCTTTCTTTAGCTAAAGAAATTTTTCCCTGCCAATTCATCTTCTTATCTAAAGCCCAGCCTGTATTCGAATTTCCCTGTTGTCCACAAAATGTCCTTTACAGTTGGTTTACCCAAACAGAACTCAAACCTGGGATCCCACATTGTACCTAGTTATTATGTCCCTTAAAAATCTTCAATCTAGCATGATTTCTTCCCTCTCATTATTTTTTCTTCATTAAACTCCTTGTTGAAAAAAACAGGGCAGGATGAGGTTTTGTGTGTTTTTCCTTCCTTTTCTCTCTCAGATTTTATTCTTTACACAAACCAGATTTTTAGGAAATTGCCCCACTCTCTGTATTATCTTCCCCTGCAAGAGATACTGCTTTCACGGTGTAACAAATGGGGCACCTGGCTGGCTCAGTCAGTAGAGTGCATGACTCTTGATTT
>NW_023241233.1:0-1336 GCF_002007445.2 Ailuropoda melanoleuca
TGGAAAATACTCCAGGACAGACCATAAGTAGGTCATAAAATAAGTCAGAATAAATTTATAACAGTTAAAATCATACAAATTATCTTTTCTCATCAGAATGGAATGGAACTAGAAATCAATAACAGAAGGAAGACTAGCAAATTCACAAATACATGAAAATGAAACACCACACTCTCAAATACCCAAGGGGTTACTCCCAAGAAGAAATAATCACAAGAGAAATTAGAAAACACTTTCAAATAAGTGAAAATGAAAACAAAACGTACCAAAATTTACACTGTGCAGAGAAAGCAATGTTAAAAGCGAAATTTAAAGCTGTAAACACTTATATTAAGAAAGATATTGAACCAACAAACTAATTTTACACCATAAAAGGAACTAGAAAAAGTATAGCAAACTAAACCCAAAGATTACAGAAGGCAGGAAATAATAAAGATTACAGCAGATATAAATAGAGAACAGAAAACCAACAGAGAAATATCAACAAAACCAAAAGTTGGTGCTCTGAAAATATCAAAATTGACCAACTTTTAGCTAGACCGACTATGAAAAAAAGGTACAAATTACAGAAACAAAGTAGAATCATCACTACCAATTTTAAAGAAATAAAAAGGATAATCAGAGAGTACTGTGAACAGCTGAACGCCAACCAGATGGGTGAGCTAGATGAAATGGATAGACTCCTAGAAACACATGACCCTCCAACACTGACTCGCGAATAGAAAATCAGAATAGACTTATAACTACTAAGGATTTGAATCAGTAATCAAAAGCCCCCACCCCAAAGCAAATCCCATGACCCAGATGGTTTCACTAGCGTATTCTATTTAACTTTTAAAGAAGAACTAACACCAACCCTTCTCAAACTCTTCCAAAAAATGAAGAGAGCACTTCTTTAACTCATCCCATGTGGCCAGTATTCCCCTGACGCTGAAGTCAGACAAAGACCTACAAGAAGAGTACAAAGCAATATCCCTTGTGAATATCAATGCAAAAATCCTCAACAAAACACTAGCAAGCCAAATTCAGTAGCATAGTAAAAGGATTACACAAAATGACCAAATGAGATATATTTCTGGCATGCAAGATGGTTCAACATAGAAAACAAAACACATGATCATCTCCACAGATGCAGAAAAAGCATGTGACAAAAGTCAACACCCTTTCATGATAAAACCAAACCAAACAACAATCAACAAAGAATGGAAGGAAACTTCAACATACTAAAGGCCATATATGAAAAATAGGTAACCCCATACTCCACGGTGAAAGACTGAAAGCTTTCCCTTAAGATCAGCAACAAGACCAGGATCCCACTTTCACTACTTCTATTCAA
>NW_023241234.1:0-1336 GCF_002007445.2 Ailuropoda melanoleuca
TATATATATATATACCATAAATTTTTTAAAATTTGAAAACAGGAACAACAAAATAAGGCCCAGGGAAGCCTTCTTTGCAAAGAGCTGAGACTGCGGGAAAATGTTTGAACCCACAGCTGTTTGCTAAAGGAAGCCATCCAGATTCCAGAGAAATCTCTCCTCTCTGGTGGTGTGTGTGGGTCAGGAGCAGACACTGAGAGTTACATTTGGTCTGAGAAAGAGCTCTCAGGAGTGTGAGCACTGATGCTTCCCTCCAGGTTAGGACCCGTTGGATGTTCTGATCACAGAGCTATGCCTGCCAATTCTGCTCGGAAGGGGACATCTCTCTACACGGGGCATGCACCTTTTTTTCCAGGAGCTGCCCCATGTTGGGAATTCTGGGTTGGCCCTTCCTCCACGTGTGGTATTGAAGAGGCTCCAGTAGCTCTGCACTGAGTGTCTGGCTGATTGAATGATGGGTAGGTTACCATGATTGAATGAATGAAGGGAATCAGATCGCTCTTGCAGCCCCCTTACTGTGCTTTCAGGAGTTCCTACCCGGGAATCAGAAGACTTTTGTCCTTCTTGCAGGAGCCCCATGTCTCTGAATCCCCTGGCTCCTGACCTGTGTGGAAGGGGAGTGAGTGAGTGTGAAAATGGGTGTCTGGTTTGGGGTTTGGGAGGATCCCATCAACCCCCAAAGCTACTGACCTGCCCAGCACCATGTCAGTGTTGGCATTGCCATTGGTGGGCCACCAATAAATTTCCAGGTTCTCTCTGAGCAACAACTCAGGAATTTACAGGTCAACATGTCTATCAGGGAAGGGCTGGTGACGTGAGGGCAAAGGCTGAGTACCTCTGTTCGATAGGTGACAAGGTGAGTGGAGATGGTCACCCTCTCTATACTATTGAAAATGGGCACTGTTCTAGGTTAATAACATCTCATTTGAAAAATTAACTTTCTTTTTAAAAAGGTGCAAAGGTAATGTGCTTATCTGACCTTGTGAATCAGTACAAAAATGAATAAAGAAAAAGTTAATAGTCTCCTTGCTACACCCTTTCCATCAGCAAGGTGATACCCCCCCATCTCTCCCCACACCAGTAAAAGCATCCATGCGTGTGCAGAGATTTTTTGTTGGTTTTACTGCTTTTACAAAATTGGGGACATTCTCAATACTGCACTTTTCTCACCTTGGTTGGAAAGTGTTGGTTCTGGTGAATTAAAAAGTTTGGTATTTACACAAGTGATAGTCTCCTTATATATGAAACTAAAACATTACATTTAGCGCTGAAGTTCTTAATCTTTCCTTATTCCCTACCTCCATAAAGATAATTGTTTTAGGTTTTTTTTTTTTTT
>NW_023241235.1:0-1239 GCF_002007445.2 Ailuropoda melanoleuca
ATTTATCAGGGAGCAAGGCAGTGAGAACTCTGCCCCTAGAAGGGCTAAATTTACATAAAAGGAAAATTTACTAAGAAAATTAAGGTAAAATGTTAAAGAAAATGATTATCCTCTTCCTCTCTTTCTTTCTCCAATTCAAATTGCTTCCCCAGCCCCCTTAATCCATTTCATCCCTTCCCTTATTCCTCTTTTTTATTTACTGCTAATATCATAATTTTAACATAAAAAGCGATGAATTTCACAGTGAAAATATTCCTTATAAAAGGAGTTGTTCTCAGCGGCCCTCTCTGAGGCCACTTCTACATGCTTTATATGCTTGTGGAAATTCCCCCATTGTCCTGGAGCTACCTCCATCNCGATTGTTCACTGCTATTTATAAACACACAATTGATATTTGTATCTTGACTTCATATCCAGCGACCCTGTGAAACTCATTGATTAAAGAAATCGAATTTGGTAAGTATGCCACGCTAATTGATTTATGGAATTAAATGGGGAACTAAAGTTTGCACCAGAAAAGAACAGAGTGGCTTTTCAGTTTGACGGGAGAGATGGCTCAGACCTCACTTGCAGACAACCAGCCTTCTGCCAACCTACAACCTCTCCTGGTGAGAACATCAAGGTTTGAGTTTATGTCATGACTCAGTGTCTCAGAGTGTACCACTTCAAAACTTTTGGCCTTATTGTCTAGTCATTGTTGCAACAACCAGACCCATGGCTCATTGGCTGGCTCCACAAAGGGAGCACATGATATAACCTCTTGCCTTAGGCCTGCACTGTGTTCCTCTTGCTTCTTGCCCCAGGGCTGACACTGAGGCATGACACATTCTCAGGTATTCACTTGGTATTCATACATGTGAGGAAGTATGGGGGAATTAACAACTCATAGGATAAACATTGACCAATGGTAAATGAGGTCCAATGGATAAAGATTTCCCTCCTTATTTTCCTGGATGGACTATTATGAGATATATTTGATAAGGCTTCAGAGTTGGGTCTGCAGGAATGGTCCATAGTCACCCATAAAGGTGACGGGCTCATTATTTATTTACCATCTCTCAGCTCCAAATTCCTTTTTACCCGTTCTATGACGATGGTGTTGGACCCTGTAATGTCAATACTTTTCTTTTGTCAGCTGACACTATGTTAAGACACATCAGTGGAAGGGAGTGGAGGAACACTGGAGGGAGAAGAGTTTTCTCTTCCTGGTTTCTGTGTGCTTTGTTGGCTGGACTCCCA
>NW_023241236.1:0-22330 GCF_002007445.2 Ailuropoda melanoleuca
CAGGAAAATGATCCTTACTCTTCAGTATTTTCTACAGATTACCCAACATCAAAGATGTGACAGCACCCTCGTGGAAACTCTACAAGCTAGCTAATGGAGGGAATTGAGTGGTCATGAGCCATCTCCAGACTGGCTATGGAGACAGGGCCAAACCCATCCACACACCATAATCAGGAAATGTCTTCCTCCAACTATGTATCCGAGGACCTGACTCACTCACTCACTCAGTCCATCTCAACCTTTCCCAGATTTAACGAGTAAACCCAAAAAAGATGGTTGCTGTGTATTAACTCAGTCCCTTAACTCAGTCTGGGGTCATAAACACATTGATGTTCACAGCGCCCTCTGCAGCCGATGCAGCAGGAATCCACCAGTATTTCTTTTCTTTTCTTTTCCTTTTTTTTTGGACAGCTCCTGCTCAGACTTGTGGCCAGTAAACACCATAGTTGCTTCAATACAGAGGAGATAAGTGGTAAAAGGTGAGTAGCAATACAGTCCTGTTAAATATATTAGTTGGAGCGTAAAACGATGGCCGTTCCTGTTTTCTAGAAGAGCGTTGTGAGACCCCTGACAGAACTGCTCTGAGAGGGAATGGTTTCACTCAAAAGTCTAACATGATTGGTGTTTTGGTTTTTAAGAAGTTATATGCTGCTGCTTGGAAAATGGAGGGTAGAGGAACAAAAGTAGAAGCAAGGAGTTCTTTTAGGTTGCTGCTGCTGAAGTCCCAGGAAGAAAAGATGGTCATTTGAACTTGGGAGACAAGAGCAAAGACAAAGAGAAGTGTATGACACGAGTCATAGTTCGGAAGCAGCAACATCTTGCTGGTGAACTGGATGTGAGGGGTAAAGGAAAGGAAGAGATGCAATATTAGACTAAACGAGGAAAAGTAACTTATTGAACATTAAGCCATTCAAAGTGCTGAAAATATTTTGAGGTGATGGACAAAGTGATTAGTGCAAAAAATAACCTTTAGACACATCCTGCAAAGCACTTTGATTAAAAATGCCCCAACCACAGGGGTGCCTAACTGGCTCAGTTAGTTAAGCATCTGACTCTTGATCTCAGCTCAGGTCTTGACCTCAGGGTCACCATGCTGGGCGTGGTGCCTAGGAAAAGAAAAGAAAAGAAAAGAAAAGAAAAAAGAAAAGAAAAGAAAAGAAAAAAGAAAAGAAAAGAAAAGAAAAAAGAAAAGAAAAGAGAAAAGAAAAAAAAAAGAAAAAAAAGNAGAAAAGAAAAGAAAAGAAAAAAGAAAAGAAAAGAAAAGAAAAAAGAAAAGAAAAGAGAAAAGAAAAAAAAAGAAAAAAAAAGAAAAGAAAAGAAAAGAAAAGAAAAGCCCCGACCACAATTAGTAATAAATTATCTTGACCTATTGAAAACTGAATGACATTTCTGAGTCAGTACGAAAACTGTTAGGCCTAAAAAGGACCTTTTCTGACTTTATGGAATTTAGAGTCCATATGCGGCTTTCACATATTAAAGCAAATTTTATTCTGAGTCCCTCTTTCCATTCATTAGCAGTTATGTATTGTCATGGCTTTGACATTTGTTAACTGCCCCCATTCAAAGAACAGGGCATTTGGAATGTGGTTGCTTCAGGAAAGACTACATTCTGAAAATGCTTGTCCTGAATGAGAATAGGGTAAAGTAACACAAAGGTATATTAGATATTTTATGTCTGCTTTAAGTTTGCCCTCAAACGATGAATACTTGGTATCTGAAACTTAGCCACAGTCCCAAGTCACACGTTCTTAAAATCAGAGAGGAAAGGGCATCTAGAAAGTGTAAGTCTATGGTCCAAGAACCGGAACCTCTTCCTCCCACAGCTGAGGCACTCAAAGACCCACTATAATATAAGACATAAACTAGCAGGATCTTGGGAAATTTTATTGGCCACATGAGTTCCCCATGTCATGAAAATCATACAAAATCCAGAAATAGATCTGGCTCAGAGAGGGAAGTTTTGTACACAGTTTAGAAGTTCCAAACTATTACTCAGTTTGCTGGTCCCAGATCATAAATCTTCCTCTCAAATCAACACAAGAATGCACTATCACCAAGGACGTCTCCCCTGACACCTTCTGTCATTTTATTCAGGGAAATCTTACCGGTTTTGAATACTCCAAAAGACCACTGTCAGACCCCTTGCATAACTATGCCAACTCTCAAAAATAGTTTGATTAACTGATACTACATTCCAGATAATGCAAATGGATATTTTTCAAGTTCCTTAGGTACGCCCTATTTACAGAGGCTTCCATAACCAGGACCCAGGAGTGAGGGTGGGATTATATAACAAAGGTTGTGCTTTGTGGTGTGTTGTGTTTTTTTTTTTTTTTAACTCAGAAAAACTTGAAGCCGTTATGCAAATGTGTAACCATCCAAGGTCATTCTGCCTTGAGGCACTCCCAAACAGTGACTAGAAGGGAGCAAAAAAATTAACGTTTTCTCTTCTTTTCAAGTTTCCTGCTACATGTACCTTAACATTAGAGCAGTAGTATCATGTTCCACAGTTTATAGAACTAGAATAGAAATAGAAATAGAGGGGCGCCTGAGTGGCGCAGTCGTTAAGCGTCTGCCTTCGGCTCAGGGCGTGATCCCAGCATTCTGGGATTGAGCCCCACATCAGGCTCCTCCGCTATGAGCCTGCTTCTTCCTCTCCCACTCCCCCTGCTTGTGTTCCCTCTCTCGCTGGCTGTCTCTCTCTCTGTCAAATAAATAAATAAAATCTTTTTTAAAAAAAGAAATAGAAATAGAACATCTCTACGAAACAGAAAATTTTGTAGAGTCATATCCCCAGCCCAAACTGTCAACGACTTGTTTCCAAAAAAACCACATTAATGCTCATCTATCCCTGAACTGTATCTACCCTAGGTGCTGGGGAACTACAGTAACAGAGGTGAGCTGCAGCTATTTCCTACAATTTGAGTGTTTTAGTCCTGAAGCTGGTAGATTGCCTTACCAAACAGAATAATTGAGATCGTTAACTCCCTCAAAACAGAAAGTGATTCCAATAGTCCCAAGGGTCCCTGCTCCAAGGCCACACAATCTGAGTCAGCTTTGCCCGTAGCTCTGTTGGTGTGATCTCTTTCTGGGAACTGAAAAAAGTGAGTTATTCATTCATTTTATAGGTATTTATTAAAAGCTGCCTAAGTGCAAAGCATTATGTTAATTCCCAAGCATTTCTGGTAAAGTAGCTTACACAAACTGATTTCAAGCCTACGAAAAAGTTCTATATGAAACTTCCTCTTCAGAAAGATGCTTCTGAGTGAGCCACTTCAAAGAATTCTCTCTGGGAGAGACATACCAGAAATGTAGGTACAGTAAATAAATGCACTATTTAAATTATAAAGCTGATCACAAGACTCAATGTTAATGTAAGATGAACAACAAACTCCCCAGATGTGGCTGTAAATTACATCATGCATTACAATGTTCTCATAAATCAACTTTGGGGACCATTTTCTTTTTCTTTTTTTCTTTTTTTTCCCCTCACTTATGGACTACTCTCTTGAGAGCAGAGCAATTTTGATATAACCACCTACTCTGGGAAAAAAGTTCTGACAAGAAGAGAACCACCCAGTCCAATATCACCAGAAGAAAACAAAAAAGGGAGAAGCCATTAAAACAGTCTATATAGCATTCCCCAGGCCCTTGTAAACATTGACCTTAACATTAGAAAAGAATGTAGACCATCAGAGCTCTCGTATATGGTCAATAGAAGTGAAAAATAGTGCAATAAGGATGGAATATTGGTTTAATAAAG
This sequence comes from Ailuropoda melanoleuca, assembly GCF_002007445.2. NCBI lineage: Eukaryota > Metazoa > Chordata > Mammalia > Carnivora > Ursidae > Ailuropoda > Ailuropoda melanoleuca. The sequence goes on from NW_023241236.1 coordinate 3,764, forward strand.
TTGAACATACACACTTCTGTGTTCAGCCTAAAGAAATGAGTGCAAGTGTGAACCAGGAAAAATGAACTATATCTTCATAGAATTATTCCTGGTAGCTCCAAAGTGGAAATAATTCATCTAAGTGGTGGTTTATTCATAGAATGTAATAATATAGAGAAGTAAAAATGGGGAAACTACAGATAATGCAATAACATGAATTTCACAAACCTTACTGTTGAACAATGAGGCCAGCCAAAAGTATAATTTCACTTATGTAAACTACAAAAACAAGCAAAACCAAATACTTTCGTTTAGGGATGCATACTTGGTTACTAAAATAAACAAAAACAAGGAAGTGATTACCATAAGGAAAGGACAATGTTACAATTGGAAGGATAGAGAGGCAGAGGATACTGATTGGGATGGAGTGTGAAGGAAGGTTCTAGGGTGCAAGTGATAGTCTCTTTCTTGACCTCAGTGGTTACCTCGGATGTTTATGTTAATGATCAAGTTATAAGCTTATGTAGTATGTTTGCATATATTTTACAATAGAGAAACACCTCTGTCTATCCACTGATATTCACCAACATCTTGTGTTTTTCAGTCCAACAACTCAACTAGAACGGTATTTCAGGATTAGACAAAAATAGTAATTACTGACATATAAGTGTTTATTGCATTCCACTGGGCGGTTTTCATACATATCTGGGTCCCTATCTACACAGACATTCAATAATGTGATGGTCTTTTCACAGCTCCCAGACCCATGAAAATCTCCAACACCCCCAACACCTCCAGCATCATCACTGGCTTCATCCTCCTGGGCTTCCCTTGCCCCAGGGAAGGACAGATCCTCCTCTTTCTGCTCTTCTCAGTTCTCTATTCCTGACCCTCATGGGCAATGGGTCTATCATCTGTGCTGTGCGCTGGGATCAGAGACTCCACACTCCCATGTACATCTTGCTCACCAACTTCTCCTTCCTAGAGATCTGGTATGTCACCTCCACTGTCCCCAACATGTTGGCCAATTTCCTCTCTGACACCAAGGTCATCTCCTTCTCTGGATGCTTTCTCCAGTTCTACTTTTTCTTCTCCTTGGGTGCTGCAGAATCTTTTTTCTTGGCTATCATGGCATTTGATTGCTACCTTGCCATCTGCCGGCCTCTACATTATCCAACCATTATGACAGGACGTCTCTGCACCAATCTTGTGGTCAGTTGCTGGATACGTTTCTTCTGGTTCTTGATTCCCATCATCATCATCTCCCAAATGTCCTTCTGTGGATCCAGGATCATTGACCACTTCCTGTGTGATCCAGGTCCCCTGTTGGCCTTCACCTGTCTTAGAGCCCCTGTAATAGAGTTAACTAGTTCTACCCTAAGTTCTCTGCTCTTAGGTATACCCTTTCTCTTTATCATGGTGTCCTATGCTCTGGTTCTGAGAGCTGTGTTGAGGGTTCCTTCTGCAGCTGGATGAAGAAAAGCTTTCTCTACCCGTGGGTCCCATCTGGTTGTAGTTTCACTGTTCTATGGCTCAGTAATGGTCATGTATGTGAGCCCAACATCCAAGCATGCAGCTGGGATTCAGAATATGGTGATTTGTTTTATTCCATAGTAACTCCACTCATCAACCCTGTAATATATAGTCTGAAGAACAAAGATATGAAACATGCTATAAAGAAATTATTGGGAACCTAAAAGTCAGAGTCTTGGTTTAAAAGATTTGGGGACAGAATCTGTTTTTAATTTCTTAGTTAAAAAGAAGACTCACATCACTCAGAAAATTGTCTATAGTATTTATGAACTTTATACACCATACAGTTTATTTCCTAGATTTTATAGGGCTATAAAGGATCACAGAGATGCACTCCATCTCCCTAATTTTACAACTGATAGAGTCCTAGAATGATAAACTGAACTGAGTTTGTTGGAGAAGTCGAATTATAAACGTCTCCTGCCAAGTCAGAAAACCTCTCCACAGTGGTAGAAGAGAATAGAACAGTTTTATTATTGAATAAGCGTTAAAGCAAGGGACTTTGTGTATCATGGCAATCTACTAAGAGATGGAAAGACATAAAAAAATCTCATTCCTTTATGTAGCCAAGCAAACACAACCCATTTCACACATGTTCTCAAGATAAATAGTAACTAGTCCTCAAGAAAGACTTGACAGCACGCTTTGTCACACACACTTCATCCTAGATTCACCTAGTAATTGGGATAGCCATCTCTGTTTGCCAGTTGGCTTCCAACAAAGGAAAAATAAACCTATCTATGCTACCTGAGATAGTTTTTCACATTGGAAGACAGGCCACAAAAGCTAGGCTCCTACAACCCCACAGAAACTGGGAGACTGGGGCACTACCCACTTTGATGATTACACTTCAGAGAGACTTCCTAGGTCCTTGACAAAGGCATTCCTGAATCAGAAAGCTGGCAAAAGACTCATTTAGAAGATGTGGTTCATATATACAATGGAATATTACTCAGGCATCAGAAAAGATGAATACCTACCATTTGCATCGACATAGATGGAACTGGGGGAGATTATGCTAAGTGAAATAAGTCAAGCAGAGAAAGATAATTATCATATGGTTTCACTCATGTGTGGAACATAAGGAATAGCACAGAGGACCATAAGGGAAAGGAGGGAAAACTGAAGGCAAAGAAATCAGAGAGGGAAACAAACCATGAGAGACTCTGGACACTGGGAAACAAACTGAGGGTTAAAGAACGGTGGGGTTTGGTGTGCTGGGGTAGCTGGGTGATGGGTATTAAGGAAGGCAAGTGTTGTGATGAGCACTGGGTGTTACACACAACTAATGACTCATTGAACACTACATCAAAAACAAACGATGTACTATATGTTGACTAACTGAACATAATAAAAAAAGAGGCTCATTCAGATTTTTAATTTTTACATACATTTGAAAGAGAGAAAAAGAATTTAATTAGAAGTTTTCTAAAGTCAGTGCTCAAAAAAAAAGGGGGGGAGCAGAAAGTCTCTTCCCTTATTTTCAATAGGGATAATTCAGCCTCTATTTTCTCATTTGTATTTAGCCTCACAAATTACACAAGATTATAACTCTATGGCAAAATCTAAAGTTTTCTATTATCCTTTCAACAACAACAAATTGACCTTATTCTCCTGATTGAGCTTAAATTTCTGCCCTCCAGAAACTTACTGTTGGTAGCATCAATTATACACAAAAGATTAATAGCCATATATGTATGTATGTGTGTGTGTGTGTGTGTTTGTATCTTCAGATCAATAAGAAAAATAGCATCAGCACAAAAGAAAAACTGCCAACTGTATGAAAAATAAATAAATAGCAGATGTTTTCAAATATCTAAAAAGACATTCTATTTTATTCAGAACTGGAGAAATAAAAAAATTGACAAAGATAAAACATCATGTGGGGGAAAACAGCAATCTCCTCCCTTGCTAGTAGAGCATAAGTTGTTACAACAGCTATGGAGGACATTTTGACAAAAACTATCAAAATTTAAGGGACTTTTGACTCAGCAATTCCACTCTTAGATCGTGATCTGAGTAGTATACTCAAGTGTAAGAAAAATGGCCTACGTTCAAGAATATTGACTACTGTTTCTAATAGCAGAAGAGTAGAACAATCTAAATTCCTATCAGTTAAGGATTGAATTACTATATATCCCATAGAATGAAATATGCTATATAACTGTAAAAATGAAGATCTGTACAAGTCTATTTCTAAAACTATCCTCAAAGTACATCATTAAAGGAAAAGCAAGATGGAAAAGAATCTCTATCTTGGGCTATCTTTCATGGGGAGAAAGATTATGGGTAAATATATATTTGCATTCATAAATACATTATATGCTTCTTGAAGAAGAAAGAAGAAAGCAGAACAGTGATTGCTTTTGAGAAATAGAACTGAGGATTTGGGGCAGGGAAAGGAGACAGTCACTGTGTATGCTTTTGTATTTTTGAAATTTCTCTCTAAAAGCGTGTACTGGATTTAAACACACATTTAACAATCAATGGTTTAACATTAAAAAACAAATTTTAAAACTATTCCACTATGAAATTAGGACCAGGGAAACATTTCTTCATAATTATTTGATTCTTTGGGAAATTAGGAAGAGGACTGATTGTTGAGGGAAATGAAAAAGAAGAAACCTGACAACCTCTTGATGTCATCTCACTAAAATTCTTTGGTTCTGGTAGAACAAAGTAGAAATGTCTTCCTCCTCTGAGGACCTATGAGAGTACATAAACTACAAAAAAGTGAAAGTGGCTATATTTTTATTCTTGTTGTACCATTTTTCTCCATGAGACCTTAGTCATTAAATCAACTCAATATATTTAATATGCTAGGCACTGAGCTAGAAGATGACTAACACACAGAAGTAAGACATATCTCCTTCTCTTTGGGGCTCACAAACAAGTGGTAAATGGACAAGATGTGCTATCGACAAAGAAATCATGAGTTGATATGGGAGCAAGTGAAAAAAGAGTATGGTAAAAGACAAGAGTATTAAGGGGTGATAAAGCATGACAAGTTCTGAAAAATGCATTCAACCATTCAGAAATCACAATCTATCTACAAGTATATTGCAATACACAGAAAAGAAGCGTTTCCAGAATAGGTGTCCATACTGCATTTACTACTCATGATTAGTAATCTTGATTTATGATTGGCAACACCTATTGAGTGATGAACATCCTTAATCAAGGTAAATATGGCTCCAAGAAGAAATATAATTCACAATTCAACAATTAAGATGAATAGAATGTTAAAGAGAATTGGAGAACAATAAAAAATGCCTGGCTAACTGAACATAATTTTTAAAATGTCTTTTGCATATTGAAATATAAAAATCAATCTTTAAAGAATGAAGTACAATTATTATACTACTATTTAACATATTACATTCAGAACTTATTCTTTCAGCCCGAACCATGTAAGCTCGAATGTGGAATGTACTTTGTGTATTTGACCTACTTTTATGAATTCAGCTTTCTTTTTCACTCCCAGGGATACACTGGTATTTATTTGTATGCCAGAAAGATTTCTTTAATGCAATGATTCTTTTCATCCACAGTTTAAAAAAAAGTTATTTTGTTTTTCTCAATATATAAATAATAAAGGCTTACTGCAGTAATTCTCACACAATAAAACATAAAAGTACTTTTAAAGTTATCTAAAATACCACCATACTGAGGGAACCACAGTTAACACTTTAGCCTAAACTATCTCTCATGTGTTCTTGTATACACATACACACACTCTCACATATGCCAATTTTACATGAATGGAGCTTTTTTATGGTGGACTTTCCTTTATTTTCTCCTTCCTACTCCTTACCACCACCACTTCATCCTCAATGTACTTTTCTCTCTACCACCAAACATCCCTACTAGACAAACAATATTAACAACCCAGTACGTAAGCTTCATTCTGTTCTCTGTGCTCCTAATTATATCGAGATATTTTTAATCATATATCAGGGATTTTTCTTTGTTTATCTTACAAACATCAAATTATATTTCATTGACTTCTCTATTTGGTGTCTTTACATTTGGCCTTACAATATAGGCAACTCTCTCCAAATTAAGATTAGGTGTATCAAATATTTTCATTTTGTATAGTAGGCCAGAGAGGTATAATTAATAAGATCAGGTTCCTTCAACAGGATCTTTTAATAGGAAGAACGCTTCCTGAGTTGTGGATAGTATTCATCCCATAAAAGACATGACTGAGAACAGGCTTCATGTCCTTATTGAGCAGGCTGTCACTGAGAATTTTAAGATTAGACACTTTAGAGAAGATATCATTATTATAGAGCATATCAGAGGATGTGATTAGTCATCTCCATTTCTACTTAATAGCCAGATGTGGGATTCACATACATCACCATGGTTTCATAGAACAGAGGCACCACCACCAAGACTCACATTTAGAGAAGGCATTTTGATGACGAACTGCGAAATGTAGCTCTTAGAAAAAATATATATATGGTCCAAGGATACACAAAACAGTGAGAATGATGATGAGTTCATACTACATGTTCTATGATGTGGCATGGTATGGGGCATCACTCAGTGGGCCCATGTGTAGCAGATGCTATAATGTGCTGTCCCAATCTTTCTTTCAAGACCGAGACAATCATTTCTCCAACTGACATAAGTCTAGCATGCCAATAACCGGCTTCCTTGCCACAAATTGATTCATCAGAGACTAGCTTTTTCCTTGATCATCTGCCTTACCCAGGGATAGTTCACATCCAAGAGTTAGTCAATGCGGGTATGCGAAGGCCTGACACTCTTTCTACAATCTGTGACAAATCTGAACAACCATCCCAGGGTTCCACATGGCAACAGCTGAGACTTTTGTTTCAACTTTATCACAGTTCAAGCTCTCCTTCTGCCCCATCCAACCTTCCTCAATCCTGTACAGCTGTTGTTCCCAAGAGAGCTCCACAACAAACTCTCCACATGAAATTTTAGCATCTATTTCCACCAAACCCAACCTACATCACCAAATCACTTAGAAAATAGGGACAGAATAGAGAAAATCAGTGAGCCAATAGGGTCACATCACCCCACCACGGATCCTGTCATGAGGATGGGATAGTGCAATAAGCAGCAGCAGGCCAGATGCTGACCATTTTCGATGACAGAGTAGAAGAACCATGCATTTGTGCTTAGAAAAAAGAAGCACAACCAAGTGAAGCAATACAATATGAAATGGTATTGGTTTTAGAAAGAAAATTGTCCAACATGTTGGATATTGTATAAGTAACTTAAAAAATCGTGATAGCTACCACTCCAGGGAAGATGGTGAAGTAAGAAGACCCTAAGCTTACTTTATCTAATGAACATAACTAGAAAACAGCCCCATCAGTGTAAATAACCCAGAAAATGACCCAAATACTGGCAAAACAGACTCTTCACAGCTAAAGGTAGTGAAGAGGCCATATTCGAAGAGGGTAAAAAGGACAGAGACATGGTGGGGAGATAAACAGACCACAGGACTGTCTGTGGGAGGGACGCTGCAGGCAAAGAAAGAGGAAAGAAATGGAATCTCACACCAGGAACCCCAGGCACAGGGAACCCGAACAGAGAAGTTGAATCTCCATAGTATTTGGCTTTGAAAACCATAGAGGCATAATTGCATGAGTTTTTACAATCAGCGGGGCTTAACACCAGGAACTTTAAAAATCAGTGGTCTCAACTCTGGGAGATCCAAGAGGGCAAGAGGAAACTAGTCCCTGGCATTAAAGAGACAGTACAACATCCCCATGGAGATACTGTATAGAAGCAGCAGTTCGTAAAACCACCTGGGGTAAATGGAGGGAGATTTATTCACTAATTTCAGAGCATGTGCTAGAGGGGTAGGGAACCTTGGGAGATTTCTCCAAGAGGGCTGGCAGGCACCATTTCCCTTCCCGGCTCCCCAGCCTAGACACAAGGAACAGCACAACACCAACACTTACTATCTAACTTGCTAACAGCACACCCTGGCCCCAAGTTCTGTGGATATGTCCCCTCCAGGCAGGCTTCCCCTCCAGGTCCCCTCCCACAGCAGACTCACACAAACCTTGCTAATACCACATATCCCACCCCACATTCTCCTGTTGACCTACCCTCCAATATGACCTTGGCCAAGCCTATCCGAAGTGGTTCCACAAGTGTGGCAGTGTGCAAGCAGCCCCAACAAGGGTCAGCACTGCTCCAAAAGTGACTCCTGCATGGAGGAGAGGGGAAGATAACATATACACCAGTCCAAATGTGCTGCCCTAGCAGTGGGCTGGGGGCAGATATAGTCTGACTACAGACCCTCCCCACCAAGAGAAACTTCTCAGGGGACAACACAGGGAAAGTGCCTTGTAGTTCAGTGCTACTACATCTCTAGAAAATGCCTGATCTGACTCAACTCAAGCCCAAGATGCCCTAGACTGGCCCAATAATAGCAAGGGATGAAACCCTGCCCACAACAGGCAGAGAACCATTGCAGATAACTACACTGAAGGCAAAAGTGGCTCAGCCACAATAGTAAGGCACATGCAATACATAGGAGACACCCATGAAGTGCCAGTTTCTGGTGAGAAAGGGACATTGAATTGCAGAGGATGACAGGACCTCCTCTTCTTAAGGCCACTACTTTTAAGAGCAGGAGATGTATCTGACTTCCCTAACACATGGAAACAGACACAGAGTGGTGCCCAGGTGGCTCAGTTGGTTAAGCATCTGCCTTCAGCTCAGTCATGATACTGGAGCCCCAGGTTTGAGCCCCACATCAGGCTCCCTACTCAGTGAGGAGTCTGCTTCTCCCTCCGACCCTCCCCCCACTTCTGCTCCATCTCATACTCTTTCTTTCAAATACATAAAATCTTTTAAAAATAAAGTTTTTAAAAAAGAAACAAACACAGAAAGTTGGACAAAATTAGGGGACAGAGGAATATGTCCCAGTGAGAGAAAAGGACAAAATCACAACAAGAGAGCTAAATGAAATGGAGATAAGCCATATGCCTGATAGGGAATCTAAAGAAATGGACTTCATATCCACTGGACTTGAGAAAAAGAGTGGAGGGCTTCCGTGAGACCCTTAACAAAGAGACAGAAAACAAATAAGAACCAATCAGAGATGAAGAACTCAATAATTGAAATTTAAAATATACTAGTTGGAATAAATAGTAGACTAGAGGAAGCAGAAGATCAAGCAGCAACATGAACAGAGCAGTGAAAAGCAATCAAGCTGAACAGGAGAAAGGAAAATAATGACAATAAATGAAGACAGACTTAGGGAACTCAGTGACACCATCAAGAATAATAACATTCACATTATAGGGATCCCAGAAGAAGACAAAAAAGGGGGCAAAAAATTATTTGAAAAAATAATAACTAAAAACGTCCCTAATCCTGGGAAGGAAACAGATATCCAGATCCACAAGGCACAGAAATCCCCCAACAAAATCAGCTGAAGGAGGTCCACAACAAAACATGTAGCAATTAAAATGAAAAAAAGTACTGATAAAGAGAGAATTTTAAAAGCAGCAAGGAAAAAAAAAACAGTTAAATTCAAGGGAAACTTCCTAAGGCTATTGGCTCATGTTTCAGCAGAAACTTTGCTGGTCAGAAGGAAGTGGTGGGGCACCTGGGTGGCACAGCGGTTAAGCGTCTGCCTTTGGCTCAGGGCGTGATCCCGGTGTTATGGGATCGAGCCCCACATCAGGCTCTTCCGCTATGAGCCTGCTTCTTCCTCTCCCACTCCCCCTGCTTGTGTTCCATCTCTCGCTGACTGTCTCTATCTCTGTCGAATAAATAAAATCTTTAAAAAAAAAAAGAAGGAAGTGGTGATATATTCAAAGTGTTGAAAGAAAAAAAAATGTACAGCCAAGAATACTCTATCCAGTAAGGTCATCATTCAGAAGAAAGAAATAAAGAGCTTTCCAGACAAATAAAAACTAAAGGAGTTCATGAACACTAAACCAGACCTACAAGAAATGTTAAATGGAACTCTAAGTAAGAGGGGGGGGGAACCATTAACAGAAGTGAGAAAAAATCACAAAGTAAGTATTTTTTAAAAGCACAAAAGTTAATTAAATCTATAAAAATCAGTCAAGGAATTCACAAAATAAAAGGATGTAAAGCATAACACCATGTATCTAAAACATGGGGGAAAGGAGTAAGTAATAGGTTCAAACTTAAGCAATCATCAACTTTAAATATAGACTTCTACATGCATAAGATGTTATATAAAAACTAAATGGTAACCAAAAAGCAAAAATTGCTAACTGATATACAAAAAATGAAGAGAAAGGAATCCAAGTACATCACTGAAGAAGGCAAGCAAAACCTGAGAGAACAAGAGAAAAAAAGAACAGAGGAACTACAAAACAACCATAAAACAAATAACAATAAATTAACAATAAGTACATACCTATCAACAATTACTTTGAATGTAAATGGACTAAACGCTACGATCAAAAGACATAGGGTGACATAATGGATAAAAACCAAGACTTATCTACCTGCTGCCTATAAGAGATTCATTTCATACCTAATGACACCAGCAGACTGAAAGTGAAGAGATGGAAATGCATTCATCATGCAAACAAAAGTGAAAAGAAAACCAGAGTAGCAATATTTATATTGGACAAAATAGATTTTAAAACAATGACTGTAGTATATAGTGAAGAGAAGGGCCATATGCACCACAATGTTCATAGCAGCATTGTTCACAATAGCTAAATTGTGGAAGGAGCCAAGATGCCCTTCAACAGATGACTGGGTTAAGAAGATGTGGTCCATATATACAATGGAATATTAGTTATCAAAAAGAACAATTTCTCAACGTTTGCAGCAACATGGACAGGACTGGAGGAGATAATGCTAAGTGAAATAAGTCAAGCAGAGAAAGACAATTATCATATGGTTTGTCTCATCTATGGAACATAAAAAGTAGGAAGATCGGTAGGAGAAGAAAGGGAAGAAGAAAGGAGGGGTAAACAGAAGGGGGAATGAACCATGAGAGGCTATGGACTCTGCGAAACAAACCGAGGGCTTCAGAGGGGAGGGGAATGGGGGAATGGGATAGGCCAGTAATGGCTGTTAAGGAGGGCACGTATTGCATGGTGCACTGGATGTTATACGCAAGTAATGAATCATGGAACTTTACATCAAAAACTGGGGATGTACTGTATGGTGACTAACGTAATATAATAAAAATTATTACAAAAAAATAAAAAAATAAAACAATGACTGTAGAGACAAAGAAGGATACTATAAATCATTAAAGGATCAATCCAAGAAGATATAACAATTGTAAATATTTATGTGCCAAACATGGGAGCACCCAAATACATTAAGCAACTAAAAACAAATGAAAACGTAGTAATTGATAGTAATGCTGTAATAGTAAGGGGATTTAACAGCCCACTCTACATCAATGGATAGATCATGTAGGCAGAAAACCAACAATGAAACCATGGCTTTGAATGACAAACTGGACCAATGGAACAAATATTCAGAACATTTCATCCTAAAACAAAAGAATGCACATTCTTTTCAAGTGCACATGGAACATCCTACAGAATAGATCACATATTAGGCCACAAAACAAGTCTCTACAAATTCAAAAAGACTGAAGTCATACTGCATGTGGTCTTTTCCAACCACAATGATTTGAAACTAGACATCACCCCAGGGAAAAATATGGAAAGAACACAAATACATGGAACTTAAATACCGTGCTACTAAACAATGGATAGGTAAATCATTAAATCAAGAGGATATAAGAAAATACATGGAGAGAAATGAAAACAAGAACTCAATGGTTCAAAATCTTTGGGATGCAGCAAGAACTGTTCTAAGAGGAAACTTTATAGCAATACTGTCCTACCTCAAGAAGAAACCATCCAATAAACAACCCAACCTTACACCTAAAAGAGCTAGAATAAGAACAAAACCCAAAACCAGTAGAAAGAAATAAATATTAAAGATTAGATGAGAAATAAACAAAATAGAAACTAAAAAAAAAAAAATAGAACAGATCAATAAAACCAGAAGCTGGTTCTTTTAGCAAGACTCATAAACACACACACACACACACACACACACACACAGAGAGAGAGAGAGAGAGAGAGAGAGAGAGAGAAGACTCAAATAAACAAAATCATAAATGAGAAAGGAGAAATAACAACTTACACCACAGAAACACAAAGAATTCTAAGAGAGTTTTATGAAACCCTGTATGCCAACAAATTGGGCAACTTAGAGAAATGGAAAAATTCCTAAAAAGCATATGAGTTCTCAAATTGAATCAGGAAGAAGTAGAAAGTTGAACAGAATGAAATTATAAAATGAGTCCATAATGAATGAGTCCATAATGAATTGAATTGAATTGGTAATCAAAAAACTCCCAACAAACTAAAGTACAGATGGCTTCACAGGCAAGTTCTCCCAAACATTTAAACAAGAGTTAATACCTATTCTCAAATTATTCCCAAACATTTAACATTTAAACAAGAGTTAATACCTATTCTCAAATTATTCCAAAAAATAATACCTATTCTCAAATTATTCCAAAAAATAGAAAAGGAAGGAAAAGAGTTAATACCTATTCTCAAATTATTCCAAAAAATAATACCTATTCTCAAATTATTCCAAAAAATAGAAAAGGAAGGAAAACTTCCAAATTCATTCTATGAAGCCAGCATTACCTTCACACCAAAACCAGAAAAACACACTACATAAAAAGAAAACTACAGTCTGATATCTCCAATGAACACATATGCAAAAATCCTCAGTAAAATACTAGCAGACCAAATCCAACAATACATTAAAGAAATCATTCATCAAGATCAAGTGGGATTTATTCCTGGGTTGCAAGTGTAGTTCAATATTCACAAATCAATATCATTACACCACATCAACAAGAGAAAGGATAAGAGCCATATACTCATTTCAATAAATGCAGAAAAAGTATTTGACAAAGTATAGCAATCTTTCATGATAAAAACTGTCAACTAAGTAGGTTTAGAGGGAACATACCTCAACATAATAAAGACCATACATGAAAAACCCACAGCAACATCATACCCAATGGAGAAAAGATGAGAGCTTTCCACTAAGGTCCCCTAAGGTCAGGAACAAGACAAGGATGTCCACTCTCACCACTTTTATTTATAGTATTGGAAGTCCTAGCCATGGCAATCAGACAACAAAAAGAAATAAAAGGCATCCAAATGGGTAAGGAAGAAGTAAAAATTTCACTATTTGCAGATGACATGATACTCTATATAGAAAACCCTAAAGACTCCACCAAAAGAACTGCTAGAACCGATAAATCAATTCAGTAAGGTCACAGGATACAAAATCGATGTACAGACATTCATTGCATTTCTACATACTAATAATGAAGTAGCAGAAAGAGAAATTAAGAAAAAAATCCCATTTATATTTACACCACAAATAATAAAATACCCAGGAATAAACGTGTGTGTGTGTGTGTTGATTTTATTTATTTGTCAGAGAGAGAGAGAGGGGGCACAAGCAGGGGGAGCGGCAGGCAGAGGGAGAAGCAGACTCCCTGCTGAGCAAGGAGCCTGATGCAGGACTCAATCCTAGGACCCTGGGATCATGACCCCAGCAGAAGGCAGACACTTAACCAACTGAGCCATCCAGGAGCCCCACCCAAGAATAAATTTAACTGAGGAAGTGAAAGTCCGTTACTCTAAAAACTATAAAACATTAATGAAAGAAATTGAAGATAACAGAAACAAGCAGAAAAATATTCCACACTCGTGTTTGGAAGAATATTGTTAAAATGTCCATACTACCCAGTGAATCTAAAGAGTTAATGCAATCTCTATCAAAATACCAACAGCATTTTTCACAAAACTAGAGCAAATGATCCCAAAATGTGTATGGACCACAAAAGGCACCAAATAGCCAAAGCAATCTTAAAAAGAAGAAAAAAACTGGAGGTATCACAATCCCAGATTTCAAGATATACTACAAAGCTGTAGTAATCAAAACAGTATTGTAAGGGAAGAGCAATAGACACATAGATCAATAGAACAGAAAGCCCCAAAATAAACCCACACGTATATGGTCAATTAATCTTCAACAAAAGATGCAAGAATATGCAATAGGAAAAAGTCTCTTCAACACATAGCGTAGAGAAAATTGGATAGCTACACCCTAAAGAATGAAATGGGACCACTTTCTCACACCATACACAAAAATAAACTCAAAATGGATTAAGGACCTAAATGTAAGACCTGAAGCCATAAAAATCCTAGAAGAGAGTGTGGTCAATAATTTCTCTGACATCAGCCATAACAACATTTTTTAAGCTAGGTCTCCTGAGGCAAGGGAAACAAAAACAAAAATAAACTATTAGGACTACATCAGAATAAAAAGATTTGCACAGCAAAAGAAACAATCAACAAAACTAAAAGGAAACCTACTGAATAGGAAAAGATGTTTGCAAATGACATATCCAATCGAGGATTAGTATCCAAAATACATAAAGAACTTATAGAAGTCAACACCCTCAAAACAAATGATCGAGTTTAAAAATGGGCAGAAGCCATAAACAGACATTTATCCAAAGAAGGCATATGAAGAAGATATCTACAGACACATTAAAAGATGTTCAACATCGCAAATTATCAGGGAATTGGAAATCAAAACCACAATGAAATATTACCTCACACTTATCAAAATGGCTAAAATAAGAAACATAAGAAACAAGTTTTGGCAAGGATGTGGACAAAAAGGAACCCTTGTGCACTGTTGGTGGAAATACAATCTGGTGCAGCCATCCTGGAAGAAAGTACGGAGGCTCTTTAAAAAATTAAAAATTGAATTAACATATAATCCAGTAATTACACTACTGGGTATTTATCCAAAGATTACAAAAACATCAACTTGAAAAGGTATATGCACCCCTATGTTTATTGCAAGATTATTTACCATAGCCAAATTATGAAAGCAGTCCAAGTGTTCACTGATAGCAGAATGGATAAATAATATGTGGTGTGTGTGTGTGTTTTGTGTATACATATAATGGGGTATTTCTCAACTATAAAAAGAATGAAATCTTGCCATTTGCCACAACATGGATGGATCTAGAGGGTATAATGCTAAATGAAATAAGTCAGACAGAAAAAGACAAATACCATATGATTTCACTCATATTTAGAATTGAAGAAACAAATGAGCAAAGGAATAAGAGAGAGTGAGAGAGAGAAACCGAGAAACAGACTCTTAACTATAGAGAACAAACTGATGGTTACCAAAGGGGAGGTGGTGGGGAATGGGTGAAATAGGAGATGGGGATGAAGGAGGGCACTTGTGATGAGCACCAGGTGATGTATGGAAGTGCTGAATCACTATACTGTGCACCTGAAAGTAATACTACACTGTATGGTAAGTGGAATTAAGATGAAAATTAAAATTTAAATTAAATTTAAAGAAAGAATTAGGACTCCAGAAACCATATTATTATGTGATGCTGTCTCTTCATGTTAGGGTATTACATGAGAGCTCCTGAGCTAACGGTTTTGTGTACACTATCTCTTTTAGTCCATTACATTATGTGAGCCATTACTATTTTACATTATTTCACATAGAAAGCTAAGGCCTGGAGAGAATAGGTAACAATTTGCTCAAAGTACAGTCTAACAGTAACTAGGGAATTGGGGACTTAACCAGGTCTGAGTCCAAAGATAATATTCTTCATCACTACTAATTTGTCATGGCAGAATTAAATAGGTTATTGAATATGGGGATAACTCTCTATGTTCCACTAAAGCTGGAATGATATTCAGCAGTTAGGAAGCATTCATGTGAAAGAGCTGATCAGAATCCAGTGACTAAGTGCAGAATAATACTGTAAATACAGTATGACACCTCTGTGCTGGAAAATTAATGTCCAGTCTTTAGAAAAAAGGACAAAAGGGAAGTACACCAAAACAGTTTAAATGGCAATGTTTAGGTAATAATATGGAGGTCTCTTTTTCCTATTTTTTTCCAGTCTTTGGCTTTATTTTAAAATGCTTCTCTATCAAGTAATTATATATTAATAATTTTATTCAGTACTATAATAAATTATCTTTAATTTTTAATTATAATAAGAATGATAAATCTGGCTCAGAGTTTCCCAGTTCAAAAGAACTGGCATAACTTATGGATATTCATCTATATAAAATCTCACTAACCAAGTTGTCCCTTACTTTCTTCTAATAAAGCTTATCACTTCAAAAAGTGTTTTCTGAAATTTCTCAGAATTAAATTGAGAGAGTGCTAAGGCCCTTGAGAGAATGCGGGCAGGGCAGGAAGATTAACAAAATGAACATTCAGGAGTGGCTAGCAAGAGAAAAGGCCTGTTGGGTACTGTACTCTGATGTCAGTTGATAAGATGTTAATTGTGATGAAGTCATTCTAGCAATATGGCAAACTGAAGACGTATAAATCACAGACTGCAGTTTCCTATGCCTCACATTCCCAAGTTAATATGTCCCCAAAAAGTTGGCAGTTTATTTTTACGATTTAAATGGATTTATCTAACAAGTGTAAATGAACATGTAGAGTAAGTTGGTCTGCAAAAGATAATAAAAATCACAACTCAGAACCCAGTTTTATTTACATACAGATACATACATATATAAGTGTGTATGTACATTTGTGTGTGTATGTATATTTGAGAAAACATGAAAAATAATGCTAAAGAAATAACACAAAGGATCAATACACTACAGAAGAAGTTTCCACATTTTACATCGTGCTAGAACCACATGAAATATATTCGTGGTCATAATTAACAAAAAGAGAAACAGAGAATTTTGTTACAGCTGATTGTTGCACCTACTGTTACTAACAGTATATGATGATGTGCAAATATCTTGAACTTCATCCTTAAAAATAGCTGACCGGAAACATGCAGGAAAAGGAGAATCTTGTGAAATAAAACACCATCAACTCTCCTGAGGATTTAGTTGTCACTGATGATTTGTCTTCCATCCTCTTATGTGACAAGTTTCCCATATAAAGTGTATGCTTTTAAAGTAATCATTGCTGAAAATACAAATACAAGCCAAGACTGATTGAAATTTGCAACAGGTTTTTCCCATCTACACATTATAAAGGGTGATTAGGTGCCTACGTCAGCACACAGTATCCTATCCAATCCATGATGTACTTGCGCGTAGCATAGATGTGTTCTGAGATCTAAATACGGGTACCAGGAGGGGTAGGAATAGCAAATAAAAAGGAAGAAAAATAAGCACAGCAACACATGGAGACTCTTGCATACAATTAACCTGTAAACCTGCTATTTGGATATTGAATTCAGCTCACTCCAGGTGGGTTCTCCTGCTTTCGGAGTCGGGGTGTTCTTTCAAGCCTTTCAGAGGGTAAAATGACTCACTCAGCAAATACGTGCCTGGAATTGTGTGTGTGCATAGGTAAGTATGGCTGGAGCAGGGAACTCTGAGAAGCAAGACTTGAAGATAGGGCAGAGCTGTACTGCAGGGGCCTTACTGGCCAGGCTACAGACTTTGAGTTTTACACTGTGGGTAGGGGAAATGTCAAAGGTGCTTCAATGGATGTGAGATGTTTAGGAGGAAATCTCCTTCAAGGAGTGTGAGCTGTGCTAAAAGATCTGTTCCTTTGCTGAGGATGAAGAAAACTTGAAGTCTACGCCCCAAGGGCAGCTTCTCTGCACACTGCTGCAGAATGACCCCGCTATGTGGCCCCCTTGGCCAAGAGCATCCTCAGTCCTGGTAAGTGTTCCATGAGAGGCAGGATTCTTCAGTGAAACTGTTTTAACTCAGAACCTTGATCTGAAAGAAGAGGAGGTCATGGTGGTCTTGGGAAAACAGTGATTCCACAGTCCCTTGGCTAAGGTCCCCCAACCGATCTGTTTCTGGTAGGGAGAGGGGGAATCTGTCCCCAAAACCCACGATTGACATCAATGCATCAGAAGGCCCAAAAATAAACTTCTGTAGCACTGGTACCTTATCTAGGGTTCTGTTTGGCAGAATTTCCCTTGAGCATATGACAGATATGCTGAATAGGTTGGAGAGGGAACAATTGCTACTGATTGCATCTCTGGCTATCTCTAAGAGATTTAGACCCAGTAAAAATATTACTTCCTCCACCACTGGGGAAAATAAAGACAGAAATGAAGGTACAAGTGTCTCCAGAGAAGGTAGGGAGTAAGCAAGGGACCTGTCTCCTGGCACTGTTCCCCTTCTAGAAAGACTAAATGAATCCTCAAGGAGCAAAAGACAAACTCTGCTTATAATTCCTGGATCCTACAGCACATACATCCACTGATCTTCATTCCAACCTATTTCACACCTTCTCCAGCTGGTTACCAAAAAGGCAAGTACTTCTACTCTCAGAAAAGCCTATGAGAAACTGGCTGAGAAGTTTCCATTGGGATTCCCTTTCCTGCTTCAGGAAGGAAGGTAATGTAGTGCTTAGAGAGGAAAAAATATTAACATGGACCTGGAGAATCTACATTTCTGAAAAAAGTTTCCCGCTAATTCTGCCACAGTCTTACAAAACACATCTAACATTTATTATATGCCAGATATCAACACAGTGCTTCCACCTTGTCAATTCGTTATATCATTTAGTTGTCTTTATACCAACCCTTCCAGGAAGGCATTATCACCACCGTCTGACATTTGAGGAAGCTAACAGGAAATAACTGGCCTGTAGAATTTCCCACAACAATGCTGTGTAAGTGCTGGAGTTCAAATCCTGGGCTCCCATATTCAAATCCAGGGCTACTTCTATTATGCTGCATTGCCTACAGCTTATCAGCAATGGATAAGTACACTTACTTTCAAGGGCTTCCAAGAAAGTTTCTACAACGGGATAGAGGGCTATATATCACTAACTGGTTGCCAGGCATTTTACAAATACTATTTAATCCTCAAAGCACCCTCTGGGGTCAATACTCTCTCTCTACCTTACAGAAAAGAAACCAAACCATAGAAAGGTGAATATGCATTCACAGCTGGAAATGGGGAAGGTAGGATTTGACCCCAGATTGGTCCTCCATGGAGCAGCCCCGCCCACCTA
>NW_023241236.1:22430-36605 GCF_002007445.2 Ailuropoda melanoleuca
TGAACATTGGGGTGCATATGGACCTTCTCTTCACTACATCTGTATCTTTGGGGTAAATACCCAGTAGTGCAGTTGTTGGATCTAGGGTAGCTCAATTTTTAACTTTTTAAGGGACCGCCGCACTGTTTTCCAGAGTGGCTATACCAACTTGCATTCCCANCCACACTGTTTTCCAGAGTGGCTGTACCAACTTGCATTCCCACCAACAATGTAGGAGGGATCCCCTTTCTCCACATCCTCTCCAACATTTGTTGTTTCCTGCCTTGTCAATTTTTGCCATTCTAACTGACGAAAGGTGGTATCTCAGTGTGGTTTTGATTTGAATTTCCCTGATGGCTAATGATTTTGAACATTTTTTCATGTGTCTGTTAGCCATTTGTATGTCTTTATTGGAAAAGTGTCTTTTAATATCTTCTGCCCATTTTTTGATTTGTTTATTTGTTTCTTGTGTAGTGAGATTGAGAAGTTCTTTGTAGATTTTGGATACCAGTCTTTTATCTGTAGTGTCATTTGCAAATATATTCTCCCATTCCGTGGGCTGCCTCTTAGTTTTTTTGACTGTTTCCTTGGCTGTGCAGAAGCTTTTTATCTTGATGAAGTCCCATGAGTCATTTTATCTTTTGTTTCTCTTGCCTTTGGAAATGTGTCATGAAAAAGTTTGCTGTGGCTGATGTCATAGAGGTTGCTGTCTATGCTCTCCTCTAGGATTTTGATGGATTCCTGTCTCATATCGAGGTCTTTCTTCCATTTGGAGTTTATTTTTGTGTATGGTGTGAGAGAGTGGTCAATTTTCATTCTTTTGCATGTAGCTGTCCAATTTTCCCACCACCATTTATTGAAGAGATTGTCTTTTTTCCACTGGATGTTTTTTCCTGCTTTGTCAAAGATTAGTTGTCCAAAGAGCCGAGGGTCCATTTCTGGGTTCTCTATTCTGTCCCATTGGTCTATGTGTTTGTTTTTGTGCCAGTACCATGCTGTCGTTCTGATCACAGCTTTGTAGTACAGCTTGAAATCCAGCAGTGTAGTGCCCCCAGCTTTGTTTTTCCTTTTCAATAATTCCTTGGCGATATGGGGCCTTTTCTGGTTCCACACAAATTTAAGGGCTGTTTGTTCCAGCTCTTTGAAAAATGTCATTAGTATTTTGATCATTATGGCATTGAAAGTGTAGATTGCTCTGGGTAGCATAGACATTATAACTACGTTAATTCTTCTGATCCATGAGCATGGAATATTTTTCCATCTTTTTGTGTCTTCCTCAATGTCTTTCAAGAGTGATTTATAGTTTCTAGAATATACATTCTTTACATCTCTGGTTAATTCCAAGGTAACGTATGGTTTTTGGTGCTATTGTAAAAGGAAAGGATTCTCTAATTTCTCTTTCTTCAGTCTCATTATTCGTGTATAGAATTGCAACTGATTTCTGAGCATTGATTTTTTTATCCCGCCACATTACTGAATTGCTCTATAACTTCTAATTGTTTGGGTGTAGATTCTTTTGGGTTTTCCATATAGAGTATCATGTCATCTGTGAAGAGAGACAGTTTGACTTCTTCTTTACTGATTTGGATACCTTTGATCCCTTTTTGTTGTCTGATTTCTGTTGCAAGGAATTCTAGCACTATATTGAATAATAA
The DNA here is from genome assembly GCF_002007445.2 of Ailuropoda melanoleuca. Lineage (NCBI taxonomy): Eukaryota > Metazoa > Chordata > Mammalia > Carnivora > Ursidae > Ailuropoda > Ailuropoda melanoleuca. The sequence goes on from NW_023241236.1 coordinate 24,065, forward strand.
TGGTGAGAGTGGGCATCCTTGTTGTGTTCCTGATCTTAAGGGAAAGGCTTCCAGCTTTTCCCCATTGAGAATGATTTTTGCTATAGGCTTTTCATAGATGGTTTTTATGAAATTGAGGAATGTATCTTCTATCCCTATGCTCTGAAGTGTTTAATCAGCACTGTTAATGCTGTTGTTAAATGCTTTTTCTGCTTCTATTGAGAGGATCATATGGTTGTTGACTCTTTTCTTGTTCATATGATCTATCCCACTGATTGATTTGTGAATGTTGAACCACCCTTGCATCCCAGGGATGAATCCCACGTCATGATGGATAATCCTTTTAATGTACTGTTGGATCCTATTAGCTAGGATGTTGTTGAGAATTTTGGCATCCATATTCATCAGGGATATCAGTCTGTAATTCTCCTTTTTGATGGGATTTTTCCCTGGTTTGGGATCAAGGTAATACTGGCCTCATAGAATGAGTTTTGTAGTTTTCCTTCTGTTTCTATTTTTTGAAACAGCTTCAGGAGAATAAGTATTAGTTCTTCTTTGGAAGTTTGATAGAATTCCCTGGGGAATCTGTCAGCGCCTGGACTCTTGTTTTTGGAGAGGTTTTTGATCACAGCTTCAATATCTTCATAATTAATCGGTCTGTTTAAAAAATCAATTTCTTCCTGTTTCAGTCATGGTAGTTTCTAGGTTTCCAGGAAGGCATCCATTTCTTCCAGATTGTTTAATTTATTGGATAAAGCTGTTGATAAAGGTCTCTAATGATCCTTCCTATTTCATTGGTGTTGGTTGTGATCTCTTCCCTTTCATTCATACTTTTTTTTAATTTGGGTCCTTTATTCTTTTGAATAAGTCTGTCCAGTGGCTTATTGATCTTATTTATTCTTTCAAGGAACCAGCTTCTAGTATTGTTGATCTGCTCTACTGTGCTCCAGATTTCTAATTCATTGATCTCTGCTCTTATCTTGATCACCTACCTCCTCTTGCGTGGGTTAGGCCTGTTCTTATGTTCCAGCTCCAGCTTCTTGAGGTGAGAATATAAAAACTGCATTTTAGGTTTTTCTGTTCATTTGAGTGAGGCTTGGATGGCTATGTACTTTCCCGTAGGACTGCCTTTGCAGTGTCCCATCGGTTTTGGACCAATGTGTTTTCATTGTCGTTGGTCTCCATAAATTGTTTAAATTGAGTTTTAATATCCTGGTTTACCCAATCATTCTTGAGCAGGATGGTTCTTAGTTTCCAAGTGTTTGAGTTTCTTCTAAATTTTTCCTTGTTATTGAGTTCCAGTTCCAAAGCATTTGGGTCTGAGAATATGCAGGGAATAATCTCGGTCTTTTGGTATCTGTTGAGATCTGTTTTGTGACCCAGCATATGGTCTATTCTGGAGAAAGTTCCATGTGCATTTGAAAAGAATGAGTATTCTGTTATTCTGGGGTGTAGTGTTCTGTATATATCTATGAGGTCCACCTGGTTCAATATGCCATTCAAAGCTCTTGTATCTTTGTTGATTTTCTGCTTAGGTGATCTGTCTAGTGCTGAGAGTGGAGTGTTGAGGTCCCCTACTATTAATGTATTATTATCTATATGTCTCTTTCTTCTGGTTAAGAGTTGGCTTGTGTATCTGGCTGCTCCCCTGTTCGGGGTATAGATATTTATAATTGTCATATACACTTGTTGGTTACATCCTTCAAGAATAATATAGTGTCCTTCTGTATCTCTAACTGTAGTCCTTAGTTTAAAAGCCAATCTGTCTGACATGTGAATTGCTTCCCTGGCTTTCTTTTGAGGTCCATTGGCATGAAAAATTGTTTTCCATCCCTTTACTTTCTGTCTGGAAGTATCTTTAGGTTCAAAATGAGTCTCTTGTATACAGCAAATGGATGGGTCTTGTCTTTTTATCCAGTGTGCAACCCTGTGGCGTTTTATGGGAGCATTTAGGGCATTCACATTGAGAGTGATTATTGAGAGATATGATTTTAATGATGCCATGTTGCCTGTGAAGTCTTTGTTTCTGTGGATTGTAAGTTCTGTTCTGCATCACTCTTGGGGCCTTTTTACTTTTATAGAACCCCCCCTTAATATCTCCTGTAGGGCTGGCTTCGTGGTTACAAAATTGGTCAGTGACTGGCAATTCTGGAAGGTCCTTATCTCTCCATCAATTCTGAATGACAGCCTTGCTGGATAGAGGATCCTTGGCTGCATGTTTTTCTCTGAAGAAGATTAAAAATGCTCCCCCCAACCCTTTCTCTCATTCCAGGTCTGTGTAGACAGGTCTGACGTAATCCTGATACCTTTGCCTTGGTACGTGAGAAATTTCTTTGCCCTGGCCGCTTTCAATACTGTATCTTTGGATCTAATATTTGCGAATTGCACGATGATGTGATGTGGCATAGGTTTGTCATGGTTGAGCTTGGAAGGGTCCTCTCTGCCTCTTGGACAGGAATGTTTGTTTCCTTTGCTAGATTAGGGAAGTTTTCAGCTACAATTGTTCAAATATCTCTTCTAGACCTCTGTTTTTCTCCACCCCCTCGGGGATGCTGATGATTCTGACATTGGAACGTTTCATTGAGTCAGTAATCTCCCGTAACCTACATTCTTAAGAATGGATTTTTTTGAGCCACGTCTCTATTTTAGCTTTCTCTTCTACCATCCCATCCTCTATTTCACTAATTCATTCTTCTGCCTCATTTACCCTAGCCATCAGAACGTCTAGTTTAGACTGCAATTGATTCATAGCATTTTTAATTTCATCCAGACTAGCTCTCATTTCTGCCCTTAGAGATTCTATATTCTCGTTAATATTTTCGTTAATATTTTCTTCAAGCCTACACATCATCTTGACCATTGTTACTCTGAACTCCATTTCTGACAATTTGGTTGTATCCATATCCATCATTTCTGGGGCAGAGGCCACAGTCTCTGTCTCCTTTATTTGCTGGGGGGATTTCTCTTCCTCATCATTCTGATGAGGAGAGGTTGTGGGAATGCACAGAGCCCAAATTATTGACCAGGACCCAGGCAGTGTGCACTTGTTTTATAGGGGACTTAGGGATGTGGGTTTCTTGATTTTTCAGCCTGCCTTCTGGGGGATGGGCCTGCTGTGCTGATATTCAGGCAGCACTGTTTGGGTAGAGTCGCCCTGTCCCCTGTGAGGGGGGATGGGGATAGGCACACTGTGAGCTGGTATTTCCGGGCTTTTGTTCTCTGGCTCTTTCCCTGGTGGTTTTCTGTGACTCTTCTGACAGAGCAGCAGTGGCCAAATCCTAGCCTCTGTCTCAGAACAGAGGGATTGCAGTCCTTTCTCCACTGAGCTCTCTTGACCTCTTTAACTCTGTTTCTGTTGGTGCTGCTAAAAACACTGCAGCATCCCAGGATGTGTGCCCCATAGCCTGTGTCCCAGCCCTCACTTCCAGGACCAGCATGTCTCTGCCCTTTGTGCTTCTAACACCACCAGCTGCCCCCGATTCCCAAGCACACTCCTGAGCTCCCTGTTTCAGTGTTGTTCACATGTGCTCAGGAGTGCCAGTTTTCAGACTGGTCACGTGTGCACTCCCAAGCTCCCGGTTTCAGTCTAGTTTGAGTGAGCACTCCGGGGCTCTGGTTTTCAGTCTGGTTGCAAGCATGTTCCTAGGGTCACAGTCAGTCTGCTTCCTTGGGGGTGGCAGTCTGGGAGTCTGGCCATCTTCCCAGTGCAGGTGGCTACTGCTTCCTGGTGCTGGAGTACAGCGGCTCCCTCCCCTTCTGTTTATCTTCCGATATCTGTGTGCAGATTCATGGCTCCCCACTTCATACCTCAATATTCAGTGCTGGAGATGTTAGTTTGTAGAGATCCAGATGTATCTCCCTGCATCTCAGGCTGATCTCGTTGGTGTTCAGGATGTTTGGGTAGATATCCAGCTTGACTCAGGGGACCAGCTGAAAAAGGGGTCTCCTACTCCTCTGCCATCTTTTTACCAATCTTCCTGATGTATTTTAGATGCATTATGAAGGACCCATAGCACAACTTGGGGATGTTTGGAAGGCTTTCTAGTCGAAGTTATTTCTGAATCACACCTTAACAAAAGAATAGGTGTTAAGTTGCAGTAGTAGGATATGTGTGAGCTATTTTATACAAAATAATTTCTGTGCCTTTTTTAGCTAATGAGTTCAGTTGAATCACTAAAATATTAGTGCTGAATTAAGGCAAAACTGTGGTGGATAGTTTAGTAGCTTCCCAAGTAGATGTCTAATTCCTGTCCCACCTTTTTTCAGTCCTTCTACTTACCTTGAAGCATAATGCTCTCTAGTTGCACAAGAAGAATTTCAAAGAGATGTCTTTTGGTCTTCAGGTGAGGGTTTTCTTCCTTTCTTAGGCTATAGCATTTTAAAAACCTTTGTACTCTATTTAATTGCTTGTTTTAGACTTGGTAGGGTCTAAACACAAAGGAACTTTATTTTTTCTCACCACTTTTACTTTGGACACATTCTGATGTTCTATTCATCTCCATCTGTGGATAATATCTTGGGCCAATGTGATAGCTTTTCTGATTATTTTTAGTATTAATTTAGGGTCTCTTTATCCAGATATTGGAAGTTCTAGTATAATCTAAAACCAAAATTTTTATTTTTTATCCAAATTAAGATTTATCCTCCAGACTGGGTCTGACTCAGGCTTGATGTGCTTCTTATCCTCTGCCTTTTTACTCCTCTTTGCTACATGACTATACTGCCTCTGGTTACTCTAGATTTCAGGTGGAGAAAAGTAAAGGTAAAAGGCTTTTCCTTGACTGGTATTGTTGCCCTATTGTTTGAGAGAAGTTTGTATGTTGATTTTGGTGGTGGTGTGGGGAGCTCCCTAAACTGAAGTTCTCTGATGTATGGTAATGCTTCATTGTTGGCTGCTTATGACTTCTTTGATTCCTGGATTCTGGTGACCTGCGCTATATAGACTCACTTTTGGGGTTGCTTTATTCTCCAAGTAGTGCTTTTGGGTGAAATCCCTTTCAAGATGGTCTAAGTTGGTTAATTTCCATGAGCCCAAACTAGGCTAAAGGTGAATATTCTGTATTTGCTCTATTAGTGGTGGGAATTCAATTTGCTCCTGTTATGGCCCATTTTCATTGTGGGAATTGCATACTAACAACTCATCAAATATATATTTCCTCATGGCTTACACCAAACTTCCAGTCTTTCTTTGTGCACTGTTGATGAGTGTAATGAGTAAGAATGGTGAAACTGAAGTTACAGTCTCTTAGTGTAGCCAACATTGATGTGTGGGGTTTCTGCCAAAATTTAATAAAAGGTGAAAGATTTATATGATCTGAAGAGAAACCAGAATATTCTGCCAAAAATACAGGACAAAAGGCATTTTATGTGTTATGTGTCTTTTTAACAAAGCGTCAGACAGCCATATAAACAATAACCAATTTGATTAACATCTCTTAATAAAGTTGTATGGACAGAAATTGCATACTGAAAAAGTCAAAACCTTCCTGGAAGTAAATATTAAAATTTTTAGGAGTTATTTTTTTCTCTGTAAGGGGTGGCAATCTCTTTCCATGGAAACACATTTATGAAACTTTATAAAAGCACATCAAAGTATGATCAAATACATGATGAATTTTGCTTTGCACCACAGGACCACCATAGTTATGAATAAAGCCAAATCTGGGTTAGAAGAGGATTACTGTTCCACTGTCAGAAAATGAATCATTGTTTTTCACAAAACCTATTCACAAAGGTTGGATGATTCTCATTCCACAAATGACCTGATGGAGGGCAAATTTCATGTCCTTGTTGCATAGGCTGTAGATGAGGGGGTTTAAGACTGGTGTCACTACAGAGTATATCAGGGTGATGATCTTGTGCATAGCAACTGAGTTGCCAGATGTGGCACTCACCTACCTCACCATTATGGTTCCACAGAACACAGACACTACAAGTAAATGGGATCCGCAGGTAGAGAAGGCCTTTTGCCACCCAGCTGAAGGAACCTGAAGCACAGCTCTGAGCACCAGGGCATAGGACCGAAGAATGTACCAAATGTTGGTAATGATGATAAGAGAGCTCACAGAATGGAACACATGTCTATGATGGGTGCAGGGGCACATGACAATGCCATCAATGGGTCCACATCACACAGAAAGTGATCAATGATGTTGGGACCACAAAAGGGTAGTTGAGAAATGAAGAAAATAGTAATTACATGTCCAAGGAAACCAGTGAGCCAACAAAGAGACACCAGAATGACGCAGAGATGCCCAGTCATAATAGAGGGATAGTACAGTAGACGACAGATGGCCAGGACTGATCATAGGCCATGACACAGAGGAAGAAGCACTCGGTTGTGCCCAGGGAAAAGAAGAAGTAGAATTCAGTGAAGCAACCGGAGAACGATATGGTCTTGGTTTTGGAAAGAAAATTGACCAGCATGTTGGGGACTGTGCAAGTCACATACCAGATTTCTAGAAAGGAGAAGTTGGCCAGGAGCACATACATAGGGGTATGGAGTCAATGGTCCCACCTCACTGCACAAATGATGGCTATATTCCAAGTTAGAGTCAAGATATCGATCAACAAAATCATTGAGGAAAGGATGATCTGCATTTTCCAGGGACCAGGAAAACCCAACAGGATGAAGTGTGTCACAGTAGATATCCTTGACTTATTCACGGTCTCCAGACTGTGGAGAGACGACAGACAGATTTAGCGACAAGCCACTTTGCTGCTGAAACATTTGACACTTCTTAGGACAGGCAGTTTGAGTGATCAGGCAAATGTATTACAAATCCTAAAACAAGTCTTGAGTAAATCCTGCTCTGTTCTGAGTGAGCCATTTGGCCCGGATTCTTTGTAACTGTACAATTCTAGGCTCTTTGAATTCTTTGTCAGTGGGCAAAATCAGTTAAATTTCACCTTCTTTTGATAGAAAGAAATACTTGAGTTAGAGGCAAAAATAGTTTGTCTTATATTTAATTTTTTGCAGTTAAAGTTCATATATAGAAGTTAGTGCTATAAATTCACTTCAAAATGTGAGTATAATTATGCTATCATTTAAAAATAGGTTTGTATCTAACACATTTTATAGATTTAAATGGTTTGAGCTTTGACGTTATTACAAATTCTCTCCCTGTCTGTCTCCCCCCAACTTTTTCTTGAGCTATTTCCATTAGGAGATTTATTTTCTATCACTTTTTCATGATACTGGAAGAAAATCAACAAAGATACCTGGATAATTAATTCTTACTACTATTTCCTATTTAAAGATTACTTAGAGACCTCTGTTCTCAACAAGACAAGAAAGCAGTGATGCAGAGAGCAGCCACTTCCCACCTGAAACAACAGCACAATAACTTGAATCAGATTGACAGACTTTGACTCAAAATCAAAATGCGCAAGACTTAGGTCTATTTATTTGAGCCATAGACTACTCTTTTAGAAAAAGACCTCACGGAACAAATATTAGCTGTAGGGAAAGCATGGTAAATGAATTTCACAAATAATTTTCAACATGATTATAAGAAGCAATTCCTAATATATTCACCATTAAATTATATGTGAATCTTATCATATACACTGATTTGATTTTACCTTTAAAATTATTTTAATGCCTCCTCTCCTGAGGGTGGAGAAGAGTAATGGAATGGACAGAGGGGAGAGCTGAGAGAGGAGACCAAAATGAAACAAAACAAACCCTATTTTCTCTTGGTTTCAGTCCCAGTGGATGGAACTAGTTCCATAATATTTTGTTCAAAATATCTGTGAAAATCATACCATCCTTGGTGTTCCAGTCACTTCCTGAGAAGGGTAAGATCTGTGGATGACTTTGGCACCATTTAGTACACTTATGTGGGGGAGTGTGAGTTCCAGGGTTATCTAAATACTCTGAAAATTTTGTCTTTTGAGTTGTGAGGAATCAATATTCCTTGATACTCAATCTCTTGAGCATATTGAATGAACAAATGTAGGTGAATAGGCCCACCTGTGGTGCATAAGAGCAGCAGGCATCAGAGATGACATTTCCTGTATATTGTTAAGCTTTCCCAGGCCCTGGGGAGAGTTCACAGGGAGGTCACAGTTTCTCTCCTTCACTTCTCTTAATGTGGAAGCCCTGTATGAGAGCTTCATGCAGGCTTATTTCACCTCCCTTGCACCAAAAGTTTCTTGTGGCCTGTTTCCAACAGAGCATGACAGAGGTATGTGCTGGTGTTAATTTATGTGTCAGTTATCCATTGTTGAGAATTCTGAGTTATGTCTTTGTATGATCCTAGAACTTTCCATTCCTTCCCTAGGGACCTTCTTCCTTCTTGCCTGGGGGTTTCATTAATATTTCTGATAAGTTGGCCCATAGCGATTAGTAGGTAATGTGCTACATTGACTCTCTGGGGACCCCATAATCTCTTTAAGTTTGTTTTCTCAAACAGGGTATGTGATTCTGTGCCATGGGATACACACAGCCCCTAATTAAATGTCTTCCTGAAGGGACAGTTTTACTCAGACAAGATAATTTTGTATTACACTAAATATGTATGGTGGAACAGAAAGTATAATTTCTGATTATTTTTAAGATAAAACTTTGACTTTAAAAGGAACATTGTCCCCAGATGCCCATGTTCTCTGACCACGGTGTGCCAAACACTCTTTGGTGGTGAAAAGGTTTGAGGAATGTTGTATGAGGGTATTTCATCACCTAGCACCAGCAAGTCTATCTTCCTGGCACATCTAATTTCATTTCCAGTACAGCCATAACTAAAAGGGTATACTTTCATTTTAAGTAGATTGGCCTCTCAGCTAATGGCTTTTCTGTTTCAACATGGGGTTTGGGCAGAAAGCTGGAATTTGTTCTTGGTATAATTTTCTCTTAATACTTTTCTGACTGAGCCTTTGCCCTATAACTTTCTGAAAGGCATAAAAATATGTTTAGGACATTGTTATTCCATACTGCAAGTGGCATTGTCACAGTTTATTTGGGGGAAGTGCTATGAGTAAAGATGTCCAAATGGAAGAACATATAGATAGATCTTTGTGAAATGCAGGCTTAGAAGACTGAATGGAGCAGTGTAGTGAATGAGAGCTTTGAACGGCAGGAGAGTGTGTACTTTACGAAATGCAAGTATGAAGCATACTCTGTTTTTGGTGTAAAAGACAGCTTTAAACAATGGCAATGTCTGTTACTGGGTGGGTTTAATTTTTGGTGCCCCTTTGGTCCATTGTCTTTAAGAATATTTTCTGAATTTAGACAATTGCACTCCTATTGACAGCCTCCAGGTACACGTGCATTTCATTCTTTCCACCAACTAAGATTAAACCAGGAAAGACACATCAAAAACAACATACATATAATAACAAAATGCAATTACTTAGCAAGGTAATGCATGTTTAAAATAATTTATTTAGCATTTTTCATTGATGAGTTGAACTTGAACTGCTAAGGAACTATGGGAAAAAAAGTATCTTTCTCTACTTAATTATGAGCCAGAACATGACTTACTGAAGCCATTCTCTATTTTTTTTATAAATAATGACACATTCTGCTTCTTTCCTTCTTTTTTTAAATTTTTTATTTAAATTCAATTGAGTTAACATAAAGTATATTATTTGTTTCAGTGGCAGAACTTAGTGATTCATCAGTTGCTTATACCAGCCAGTGCTCATTACATCAAATTCCTTCCTTGATGCTCATCACCCAGTTACCCCATCCCCCCACCCACTGCCCCTTCAGCAATCCTGTTTGTTTCCTCGAGTTAAGGGTCTCTTATGGTTTGCCTCCTTCTCTGATTTATCTTATTTTTCCTTCCCTTCCCCATGTTCATCTGTTTTTGTTTCTTAAATGCCGCATATGAGTGAAACCATAGAGTATTTGTCTTTCTCTGACTGACTTATTTTGCTGAGCATAATACCCTCTAAAAATGTCTCAGTTTGGGTTAGTTCTTAATCCTAGGGCTTTCTTTAGGGCATCTTTCATGTCTTTGTTTTGGAGACTATAGATAAGGGGATTTAAGAGTGGAGTCACTGCTGAGTATACCAAAGTGATGATCTTCTGCATTCCTGTTGGATTCCCTGATGTTGGGCTCACATACATCACCATAAGGGTTCCATAGAATAGAGACACCACCATTAAGTGGGACCCACATGTGGAGAAAGCTTTCGTTTGACCAGCACCAGAAGGAACACGAAGCACAGCTCTGAGTACCAGAGTGTAAGATCCCAGGATGGAAAGGAAGGGCCCAAAGATAATCAATGAGTTGAAGGTGTAGCGTATAAGCTCAGTGGAAGGAGCAGGGATGCAGACCAGTGCGAACAATGGGCCTGGGTCACACACAAGGTGGTCAATGATGTTGGGTCCACAGAAGGGAAGTTGGGAGATGAGGACAATGGGGACTGTATAGCAGAGAAATCCACTCACCCAGCAAACACAGACCAGGACCACACAGAGCTTCCCAGTCATGATGGAGGGGTAATGTGGGCAACAGATGGTGAGGTATCGCTCATAAGCCATGACCGATAAGAAGAAACATTCTGTTGTACCCAGTGAAAAAAAGAAATAGAATTGGAGGAAGCATCCAGTGAAGGAGATGGTCTTGGTCTCAGAGAGGATGTTGACCAGCATGTTTGGGACAGTAGAAGAAACGTACCAGATCTCTAGGAAGGCAAATTTTCCCAAGAAGATGTACATGGGTGTGTGAAGCCGCTTGTCCCATTTCACTACACAGACAATAATCCCCATTCCCCAGCAGGGTGACGAGATAAAACACCAGGATGAATGAGAAGAAAGTGTTGTGCATCTCCCCCTGACCAGGGAAACCCAGAAGGACACTCAGTCACAAAATGCTGTGTTGTTGTGTTCTGGGATTCCAAAGCTGTTAGAGAAACAGAAGTAACTAAGGAGTGAATAATAATGAACAATTATAGATTTTGTTAACAATTGACTCGTACAAAGTATTTTTATTTTACATTATATCATTTGATCTTCCAAATGACCCTTTGAGCTGTAGGGAGGTGTGCTTCTTCATCCTTCTCTTTTACAGGTAAGAAAACTGAAGTTCAGAGTAATTTAAGGGGTTTACTTAAATGTTCAAAGGCAGTAATTCCTAGATACACTGGCTTATTTGGAGGTTGGTTTGGAGCAAACTTCACTTCATTTCAACTATTCCTGTAACCTTGACTCTCAGTAATATCTCATCTTTCATATTAAAATCATTGCCTCTTGGATATTCTACATGTAAGTATATACTTTGGATACATTCTTTTACTTTGAAACAAAATTGAGAATAAATTTAAAACAATAAATTATCTTCTTAGAATTTCACATTCAAAAGGCCAATAAAAAGCAGAGAAGTAGAACTGTGTGGTGGGAGTCTTGAGCCCCCTTGCTTTTCTGCTCTGAGAAAGATGCTCTAGAAACATCAGGATTCTGCAAAATGATTGGAAAATCATTTATGTAGCCCCCTCTAAGTCACATTCTGCTAGGTGGCATCTGGATTTGTAGAACAGCTTAGCTCATTCCCTCTTGAGGAGCTCTGGTTCTTTCAAAGTACTTTATGTTGAGCAAAATCTGTCTCCTTTTTACTTATTTTTTTTTTAAAGATTTTATTTTTTACTTGACAGAGATAGAGACAGCCAGCGAGAGAGGGAACACAAGCAGGGGGAGTGGGAGAGGAACTAGCAGGCTCATAGCGGAGGAGCCTGATGTGGGGCTCGATCCCATAACACCGGGATCACGCCCTGAGCCGAAGGCAGAAGCTTAACCGCTGTGCCACCCAGGCGCCCCTCCTTTTTACTTCTATGCATTGATCCTGGGACTCTCTCTTGCTGAAGCTATACAAAATAAGTCTCATTCCTCTTCCATTATGGTGATGATGGGGGGGCTTAAATAACAGATGGAAGCTATTACGTCCAATATACATGACTTTTTTTGGATGTCACCATTTTTTCCTGGCTTGTTTCCCCCTAAGCTGCACTATTCTACATCGTGGCTAGGCTTTTGAGGTAACTTGAAGGTGGTATGCCAATTTTGTCTAGTATACGAAACCATGCGCCTTTTTTTTTCTTCTGGGAATTAAGCCTTAAACACCATAACTCACCATGAATCACCTTGCTTTTACCTAAATTAAATAATGAATTAGAAAGTTCACCTTAGGATACTCCAAGACCAGAAAGATCATCCTCATATTGGTTGAGTTAGGAATTGAGACATGAGTATAAATGTGGATGTTGCTTAAAACCTTTCTGAAGCTCTTGATCCAGGCTTGCTTGCTTAATTAATAATTAATTATTAATTAATTAATTTTGCAAAGGGTGGGGGCAGAAGGAGAGAGAGAATCCCTGAGATCATGAACTGAGACAAAATCAAGGGTCGGCTGCCTAACTGACTGAGCCACCCAGGTGCCCCATGTCCAGGCTGAATTCTTTGTCCTAGAGGTTCCTGGTTAAAATTCAAGACATTTGGCTGGGTAAAACCATCATCAGTATTTTAAATTTAGTAATATCATGACTATAGATATAGGATAATTGACCATATTATTTATTAATGTTGCTGTTAAGATATGAAATTGCATCTTTATGCCAT
>NW_023241236.1:36705-67577 GCF_002007445.2 Ailuropoda melanoleuca
CCTACTGGGTCCTGGTGGATAGATGGTGTTGGTGGGGAGACCAAGACCAAATATGGTTTAGCCAAGTCTACGAGGAGACTGGGGCTGCTTCTGAATCTGTACCCAGACACTAGATCAGTGAGTCTGCCACCTGGACATGGGTCTGCCTACTCAAAATGGCCCTCATTGATCATGGGTTACACTGGGATTTTCACAATCTCTTAACTAGATCCCAAAGCTCCCACAAAGGCACTTTTGTCCATGGATGGCTGCCAAATTATTGTTACTGAGGGGGGATATGAGGCCAGCATTACCAAAGCCAAAAAACACAGTACAAGGAGCACCTGGGTGGCTCAGTCAGATGAGTGTCCAACTCTTGGTTTTGGCTCAGGCATGATCTCAGGGTCTTGGGATAGAGCTATGTGTTGGGGTCTGTGTTCAGTGTGGAGTCTGTTTGTCCTTCTCCTTTCCCCTCTGTCCCTCCCTCTCCTCTCTTCCTCACCCTCTAAAATAAGTAAACTCTTTTTTTAAAGATTTTATTTATTTATTTGACAGAGAGAGACAGCCAGCGAGAGAGGGAACACAAGCAGGGGGAGTGGGAGAGGAAGAAGCAGGCTCCCAGTGGAGGAGCCTGATGTGGGGCTTGATCCCAGAAAGCTGGGATCATGCCCTGAGCTGAAGGCAGATGCTTAACGACTGCGCCACCCCGGCACCCCTAAAATAAGTAAACTCTTAAAAATAAAGACTACACGAAAAGAAAACTACTGCCAATATCCTTGATGAATATACATGCAATCATTTTCAACAAACTATTAGGAACCAAATTCAACAACACATTAAAAGGATCACATGTCATGATCAAGTGGGAATCACCCCTGGGATACAAGAAAAGTTTAACATAAGTAAATCAATATATGTGAGACACTATATTAAAAAAAATGAGGGATAAAAACAAAATGATAATCTCAATAGATGTAGAAAAAGCGTTTGGTAAAATACAACATCCTTTCATGATTAAAAAAAAAAACCTCATAAAATGTGAGTGGAGAAAAAACATACCTCAACATAATAAAAGCCATGTATGACAAGCCCACAGCAAACATCATATCAATGGTAACAGGTCAAAAGCTTTTCTGCTAAAGTCAGAAACAAGGTCAGGGTGTCCATGCTTACCATTTCTATTCAACATAGTACTGGAAGCCCTAGCCAGAGCAATCAGTCAAAAAAAAAAAAAATAAAAGGGATCAAATCAGAAAAAAAAAGCTAAATTGCTTTTGCAGATGACATATTCCATAAATGTCAATAAATGGTGCTGGGAAATTTGGACAGCTACATGCAAAAGAATGAAAATTGACCACTCTCTCACACCATACACAAAGATAAACTCCAAATGGATGAAAGACCTCTATGTGAGTCAGGAATCCACCAAAATCCTAGAGAAGAATATGGGCAGCAACCTCTACGACATTGGCCAAAGCAACCTTTTTCATACACATCTCCAAAGGCAATAGAAACAAAAGATAAAATGAACTTGTGGGACTTCATCAAGATAGAAAACTTCTGCACAGCCAAGGAAACAGTCAAAAAAACCAAGAGGCAGCCCACAGAATGGGATAATATATTTGCAAATGATGCTACAGAAAAAAGACTGGTTTCCAAGATCTACAAAGAACATCTCAAACCCTATACGTGAGAAACAAATAAACAAATCATAAAATGGGCAGAAGATATGAACAGACACTTTTCCAATGAAGACATACAAATGGCTAACAGACACATGAAAACATGTTCAAAATCATTAGCCATCAGGGAAATTCAAATCAAAACCACACTGAGCTACCACCTTACACCAGTTAGAATGGCAAAAATGGACAAGGCAAGAAACAACAATTGCTGGAGAGGATGTGGAGAAAGGGGATCCTTCCTACATTGTTGGTGGGAATGCAAGTTGGTACAGCCACTCTAGAAAACAGTGTGGATGTCCCTTAAAAAGTTAAAAATTGAGCTACCCTATGACCCAGCCATTGCACTACTGGGTGTTTACCGCAAAGATACAGACATAGTGAAGAGAAGGGCCATATGCACCCCAACGTTCATTGCAGGATTGTCCACAATAGCTAAATCATGGAAGGAACCGAGATGTCTTTCAACAGATGACTGGATTAAGAAGCTGTGGTGCATTTATACAATGGAATATTACTCAGCTATCAGAAAGAACGAATTCTCAACATTTGCTGCAACATGGACGGCACTGGAGGAGATAATGCTAAGTGAAATAAGTCAAGCAGAGAAAGACAATTATCATATGATTTCTCTCATCTATGGAACATAAAAACTAGGAAGATCGGTAGCGGAAGAAAGGGATAAAGAAAGGGGGGTAATCAGAAGGGGAGTGAAGCATGGGAGACTATGGACTCTGAAAAACAAACTGAGGGCTTCAGAGGGGAGGGGGGTGGGGGAATGGGATAGACTGGTGATGGGTAGTGAGCAGGGCACGTATCGCATGGTGCACTGGGTGTTATATGCAACTAATGAATCATCGAACTTTACATTAGAAACCAGGAATGTACTGTATGGTGACTAACATAATATAATTAAAAAAACATTAAAATAAAAAAAAATTAAAGTAGATAAATAACCATAAAAAAAGAACTCTACAATCATACTCTCTTATAAATAGTATGGAATTTATACCAAATCCATTACGATATTTAACCACGCGACAAAGCAAATAACTTAAGCTAGGCAGTAGTAAGCTAGCAACAAGCATCCATTTGTGCCATCCCTGAGCACTGTACCTTCCTATCTACTAAATTCATAGGCCTGGAGGTAAAGTCAGATCCCATGGGAGAAGACCCAAACATCTGAGTCTTTTTTCCACCTTATGGATAAAGGTGAGAAGCCACCTTAATTTGGCCCACAATAGATTCAACTGTCTAAAATTCAAAGTGTTTATTATTGCTGCTCATCTGACTTCCAGCTGACTCCTACATTCTGCATGTCTATATTTCATCTACTTAATTTCATTTTTCTTGGTCCTGCTTTTCAGTTAGAAAACCATTTGGCCTCTCCTCCACTGCTATGCCCCTCACTATTTTGCAGTGTAGAAATAGATTTTAAGATGAAACCTCCTCTTTTCCCATGGACTGATAGATCTATAAAAATCTTTTTTATTTTCTAAAAAAAGGGTCAAGGAATTTCTAAATTCTTTCACCAACTCACATACCACTTTTTTCAAGATTAGTTCAGATATGACTTAGGTATTGTCTGCATCAATCTTGTTCAAACATCTCAGTTTTTGGCAGAAATCCCTCATAACCTTTGCTAAGAAATTGTGTCAATTTTTTGTTCAAAAAATTTTTAATTCAATATTATTCAAAAATTTTGATTCTTTTTGCACATTTCAGTGGATTTTAGGAAGAGAGTTAAGTGAATATCTATTGCATCTCTCAGCTTTAATTTACAGACTTTATTCTAATTTGTTTTGCTTTGTTTTGTTTTGTTTTAGGTAACATATGCCAACATTCAAACAAATGGAGAAATAAAATCACTCCATGGAGTCTGAGTTTATTTTCCTGGGAGTCACAGAGTTTCATGAGTTACAGATTTGCTTATTCTTATTTTTTTTCAATCATCTACATAGCCACTGTATTAGGTAAACTCATTTTTACCTTTGGAGTAAAACTGCACCCTCACTTACACTCTCCCATGTACTTCTTACTGGTCAACCTCTCCTTTATTGATATGACCCTGGCCTCCCTTGCTACTCCTAAAATGATCTGTGACCTAATTAGTGAATATAAGGCTATCTCCTATGAAGGCTGCATGGTCCAGGTGTTCTTTCTTCACCTTTTAGGTGGAAGTGAGGTGATGTTGCTTGTAGCCATGGCAAGTGATAGATTCAGTGCTGTATGCAAACCCCTCCATTACAAAACTATCATGAGCCATCGTGTTTGCACTGGACTTGCAGTAAAAGAAGACAACAATGGATAACTGGGTCTCATGACTCATTGGTAGGAAAATGATGATTATATTAATTAAGAATATTTTCCTCCTGAATTTTTTACTATGGTAAAATTGTGTTTTTATGATATTTATTAAGAATTTTCAAATTTACTTTTTTCTTTTATTTTTCCTCACCAAGGAGATATTGGTGATTAACTTTACCACTTAGTCTCTAAATTACAGAATATTCCTGTGGGATTATAACTAAACTAGAGGAAATCCCAACACTAACCTGTGATGAATATAGTAATCTATGAGAATATTTAGCTTTCCTTTTGGAGAAAAAGGGGACAATATCTTAATTTGTAGGTAGGACAGATGAGTCTTTATGCTGAAGCAACTGTCATTGATTGGAAATTTAAATAAAGGTGGAGGGATGTGCATGGATGCTGAGCAACCAAATGGGAAGATGATTCTGAATATTTCTTTTGACTCTCAGCCCCATATTAGCTCTCCTATACTCCTCTCTCTATAGGAGATAGCTACAGTTCTGAAAATTACATTTCCTGAACTCCCTTGCAGTCATATGCCTATCAGGTTCTATCAGTGGAAGACACTAATGTGATACTGGATGGCAGGAAGAGAGGAAAGCCTTTGTATTCCTCTGCTTTGGGATCAGGCAGCAGCAGTATTGGGCAACTGTGGATTCCAGAATTATTTTGGGGGGCTCAGCAGCTTCAGCAATGTTGAAGGGTTCAAGGCTCCTAAAGCTTCATCAAGTGCATGGGCTCTTATCTTCTTATTCAGTAATAGGATAGAGGTTCCAACATCAGAAATGATAACACTGTCCCAGCAGCATTTATGGGTTCTGGGTAATGCCTCTTCCTCTTGCTCATCCGGCCTTCAAGGTGGTAGTTACTGTTTATACTGACTCTCAGTAATATCATTTTCTCCTTTCTGCTCATTTCTGAGCTGCAAATTTTTATTTTCAACTTCCTACTGAACCATTCCCTGGGTATCTTGAAGACATCTCAAGTCCAATATGTAAAAACTAAATTAGTTACCTAACTTCCCAAACCTGTTATTCTTCCTAAAAATCTAATGGAAAATGTTCATAACACAGATTCAATATCTAAATAAATGTGCATTAATTCCTTGTACTTCCTTGTCTTAGAATTCAAGGAAACAACCCTGATGAATGTTTAAAATACCTAATCAAAAATATTTTTACAATAATTTTATTAAGTTTTAATGGCTCAGTATGTAAAAATAGGTAACATTTCCATGACAACTATGGTGTTTAGTATCAATTTTTTTCCTAAAACTGTATTTAGTAACTTAATAGGTGTTAAAATATTTGTCAGTTTTTTTCAACCATATGAATTCTTCACAGAGGAATTGTAATTTGAATGAGGGTAAGAATATCTTCTCACTATATAGCCTCAGTATGCTATATATTTAATATAAGGTAAAAATATGCCTAAAATTAAATATTTCCAACATATCTTTGAGTTCTCAAATAGATTTCAAAGAATCGATATCAAGTGAAATATTAGAGATTAAAACCATGAACTGCCCAGTGCAGCTTGCTTTACCGGATCACATGGACACCCAATGCTTTTTCAACTGAATCCCATCATTCTTGAAACATTAAAAAAATATCTACTAGAGGGGCGCCTGGGTGGCACAGCGGTTAAGCGTCTGCCTTCAGCTCAGGGCGTGATCCCGGCGTTATGGGATCGAGCCCCACATCAGGCTCTTCTGCTATGAGCCTGCTTCTTCCTCTCCCACTCCTCCTGCTTGTGTTCTCTCTCTCGCTGGCTGTCTCTATCTCTCTGTCGAATAAATAAATAAAATCTTTAAAAAAAAAATATCTACTAGGTACCAATCACTGTCCAAAGCAATACAGATACATGGCTATAGATACAACCTGGTCCCTGTTCTGGAGAGAATAATAAAGGGGAGGGATCTATGTTAGTCATGGTGGTCTCAGAAGACCACTTTAAGGGGAGACATTTATACCAACCAGTTAAGAAAGCTCTAGAATTAGAGATTTGAGCAAGGAAAAGAGCATTCAAGGCAAAAGGGCCAGTGTAAATAGACACTGTGAAATGAGAGTTTGTTAATATTAAAAGTGGATCTTTGTGAAGGAGATTAATGAATAAAAGGGAGAAGATCTATGCTGAGATTTTATAGAAAAGAAAACCAGAATTTTCAGGCCTAGTAGATTCCTTTTTACTGTCAACATAAAGCCATTAATGTGTTTTGAGAAAAGGAAGGATGGGATCCAGCATACATTATAGTATGGCATAACTCTGTTCTCTCAAGTAGAGAATATAATATAGCTAAAGTGAAAGTAGAGGGAATAGTTAACGGACTATTTCAGGTAGGAAGCCTGAATTTATTAATAATACAAATATTGAGTTTGTGGAATCTAGGAAGACTTCCAAAGGCATTTAGAAAACCTAAGATTATTTGAATTCCTTGAGGACCAAGATGTCTTTTTTGATGTCTTTTTCACAAATTTTTAAATGGCTCAGTTTTAAAAATGTTTTAATATATTTTTTTATTATGGAAACTTTGAGTATAGTTGACAGACATATTGCAATAGTTTCAGGTGTACAACATAGTGATTTGAGAAGTGTTATATATTATGCTGCTATGAATACCAGAAGTATAGCTCTGTTACCATACAACACTATTGCAATATCATTGACTATATTCTTTATGCTGTGCCTTTTATTCCTGTGACTTGTTCTTTCCATAACTGAAAGCGTGTAACTCCCAATCACCCCCACCTATTTTGCCCATCCCCCACCTGCCTCATTTCTGGCAACCATCAGTTTGTTTTCTGTATTTATATGTCTAATTCTGCTTTTTGGGTTTTTGTTCATTTGTTTCATTTTTTGGATTACACACATGACTGAAATTGTATGGTATTTGTCTTTCTCTGTCTGACTCATTTCACCTAACATAATACCCTCTAGGTCCATCCATGTTGTTGCAAATACAAGATTTCATTCTTTTTATGGCTGAGTAATATTCAATTGTGTATATATGCTATATCTTCCTTATCCATTCATCTCATGATGAACAATGGTTGCTTCCATATCTTGGCTACTGTAAATAATGCTTCAATAAATGTAGGGGTGCATATATCTTTTCAAATTAGCATTTTCATTTTCTTTGGCTAAATACTCAGCAGTGGAATTGCTGGATCATACTGTAATTCTATTTTAAATTTTTGAGGGATCTCCATACTGTTTTCCTTAGTGGCAATACCAATTATAGTCCCACCAGCAGAACATGATTTCCTTATTCTCCACACCCTCACCAACTTACTGTGTTTTGTCTTTTTGATTATAGCCATCCTGACAAGTGTATGGTGGATGATATGTCATTATGGTTTTGATTTGTATTTCCCTAATGATTAGTAATATTGGGCATCTTTGCCTGAATCTGTTGACCATCTGCACGGTTTCTTTTGAAAAATATCTACGCAGGTCCTCTGCCCACTTGTACTCAGATTGCTTGTTTTTCTGGTGTTGAATTGTATACATTCTTTATACATTTTGGCTATTAACCCCTTACTGGATATAGCACTCCAAAAAATCTTCCACCATTCAGCAAGTTACCTTTTTGTATTGCTGATAGTTTCCTTTGCTGTGCAAAAGCTTTGAAACATATCTTGAATATCAAACTCACGTATTTTCCCTTCTTATCCCCCTTTTCTTCCTTTTTTATCTGCCCTACTTAAGTTTGGCCCTAGACCATGTACTTCTAACAGTTCAGCTTTATTTTGAAAAATTCTATATGTACCATCCTTACCAACTGATTTGGGTAATCAAGTCAGGACATCCAATATTGTTCTAATATTATCTTCCTAATTTCTACATTAAAGAATCCTTTTCTTTCTTGCAAACATCTCAAATGACATGCTAAAGTGTGGCATATATCTCCTCAGGAGAAATATTTTTAAGACTTATTTTTCATGGCAATTTTAATTGCTAATGGCTGCATGAGTAAAATAAATTTTAAAAAATGTTAACTAGATTGAATTTAAACAAACAAACAAAAAAATCCCTAGGCTCAGTCAAAAAGAGTGAGAAATCTAATAGAAATGTCTTCTATGGGATTTGGGAAATGAATGTGGCACCACATTTATCATCCATTTACTCCCCTCACTTTCCTGTCATCTTTTGAAGAGCATTCCAATTAGACAAACATGGAAGAATTACAGTATGAGGAAACACAGAAAAGTTTCTGTAGCAAATGAACTCATGTGCAACCATACATTGTTACACTTCTAGCCTTTAGTATTTTACTTATCTACATTGTTTTACTATAAAAGTTTTACTATAGTTATCTCCATGATCTTCCTTTCATAAGTCTTGAGTCATCATCAAGTTCTACATAATTGTAAAGGACTAAAGAATTCTAAATCTTTAGGATGGTTGATTGCTAAACTCCACTAACTAATCATTTATTGCTGACCATGATGAAAGCCTCTCCTTCCCCATTCTTGTGTGTGTGGGTTCATTTGCTCTCTTACTCTTTCTCCTCTTTCTCTTCTCTCCCCTTCTATGATAAAATGAGATTTTTTTTCTGCTAAGAACTGGTCTATAGTATATGAATTTCCATATATGCCTTGCTCAGTGTAGACTATTTTTACCTGAATAAATGTATTCAATTACTAATTACAAATATTTAGATTGATGAAATCTAATTAATAGAATTATAATTTCCTCAAGTCTATCATTTATGATAGATCACTTTCTATAAATGTGCTCATCCTTCCCCAACCAAAACACATGAGTTACTGCTTTTTCTGGAAAGCACTTACTAGAGAAAATTCACATGGCTGATTCACTTGGCGAATTCACAATCCACTTAAATAATGAGAGGAGAAGTCCTTGTTCTGAACTCTTGGGAACACTAGCACGTTTATTTTAATAATTCCCTTTGGGGAATTGATTAACAGCCTGCATCTTATTTATGTTTCTTGTCCTTTTTTCTTTTTTTTTCTGTACCTGCAAGTTATTGTTCTGTATATTCATGAAGGCAAAAAAGATAAATGATATATATTCAGGGTCTAACTGTATCTACATGTCTTTGAAGAGGCCACTCCTCAGAACTGGTAGGTTTAAATAGCAGTGCTAACAAAAACTGCGATTGTATACTTTAATAAAGGAGGAGTTGTTTTGTAAGGAGCTTAGAACTGATCATGACGGCAACAGTAAAAGATAATTCTGGTCAACTAGCAACTGAACAATGTATCTAGTTTCAGTAAGAATGAGAGCCAAGTTCCTGATTTGAAGGGTCAGTTTTATAGTTCGAGTTTGTATTTTGGGAATATAAACTTAAATTAGTTATCCCTGTGGGATAAAAAGACAAAATAATTTAGAATATTAAAGTGATGGAAAAACTAGGTGCTTCCTTGGCTAAGTATAGCATCTGTGATAAGTCTGAAACACAAAATAAATAAGCCTCATATCAAGAAAATGAGAAACATTGATTTCATATTAATTTACTTATCTATGTTATTATTTTCCGACACTGAGTATTTATTTCAACATGGAAAACACATGAAATAAGTGAGATAAATGATTAATTTAAATCAATCTAAAAAAAATTTCCCCTCAAGTACACTTATTTTGTTCATTGAAGTCATATAACCTTTCATTCAATATAACTACCTAATTGCACTACTAATAAATTTTTTTGGTACTTTTGCAACCCAAGCACTATTTCCTATTCTTTTAAATCCACTGGCCTTTTTTCTACCTACATTTAAAGCAATTAATTTTAATATTTTAAACTTGATCAATATATGAGAACAAAGCCCTTTGTGCATCTATAATGCTGAACCATTTTCTATTAAATGTACAAGTTTATTTTTCAATTAGAAAATATTTATAATGGTTATTCTGACAGCACATAGGATTTTAACACTCCAAACATTTTTTGTGGTGAGTGAGTATTACCTGTGCCTGGGTTATCTAATCTACACATGACTTAATCCTCTCATTAAAAAGATTCATAAAAAACCCTCAAGATCAATAAAAACTGTACAGTTTTTATTCTTAATAAAAGAACTGTCAGTTATGTATTTCCACATACACTAAGTGCTTTTGTGTAAATGTATAGAAAAGACTTTATTACTAAATATAGACACACAGTATTGGACATCCCATAGCATTTTTTTCCTCAGGCAAGCAACCACAGTTGAAAACAGTGCACTAATTTTTCATCCTTAAGCCACATAAAAGTCACAGAAAGAGTTAGACTCTCCAGTCCCGTGTTATGCATCCCATGCTCAAAGTTCCTGCTAGAGAGAAACCAAACCATGCTTGATTCATTTTTTTAAATAAAATTTTCAGTGTGGTTGGCTTTGCTTTTTTGATTCACATTTATTCAATTATTTTTCATTCCTTTTCAGTTCACTGTATTTGTATAATATATACCACTCAAAGGTTTAAATTTTCCATTTGAGGTTTAACTGTGGCCTAAGTTAGGAAGGATTTTCTTTTTCATACTCTTATTTTTACTTGTGTCTGAGTAGAAAAAATAAATATTTTGAAGATATTTCACTATGTGTACAAATTATCACATTGAATGATTTCATCAATAATAACATATTTGACTCCATCTACATGTACACTTCGCTGGATATATTTTATAAAGAGGCTCAAAAACTCCAAAAAAATCCTAAATTAATAAATATTGGTTTTTGCTTATAATTTTCCAATTTTACTTATTAAACTATGAAAATTACTTTTATAATTCTCAAGATTTTTCCTTCAGTATTGTGAGACTGAGGACTGCATAGTGTTGAAACTATGCATAACTAGTATGTGACTCAATTACTATATGATAATAAATCTTTATAATGAAGACAACTAGGTAATTATATCATTTAAACTTAATGGAGAAAAACATATTCATTTAGACTAAGTCTTCTTTACCAAGTCTTCCATAGTAAAATTATTCTGTGGTTCTTATTGGTTTGGGTGTATTTATAGTCATCAGAAAATGAGATAATGCTAAGGACAGAATTTTGTGAATGCACATACATAGTACCTATGGGTAGACAATGAAATACAAATATATTCCATATATGTTATCCTTGGGAGTCTCATAACAATCTGGGAGGTTGAAGAATAGGTATTACTTTATGTTTATAGAAAAATAGATCAATGTTCAAAGGAGTTAGGAGTGTATTTCCCTAGTAAATGTAGAGGCCAGGACTAGAATGTAAATCTTGACTCTTGGTTGAAGGTCCCCCCCCCTTATTCTGATAGTTGGGCTAAACAATAACATCTGAATATTTCATGAACTATTAAGCCAAAAAATGTATATTCAGAGTAGATTTTCCACAATCTGTTCTGGGGCTCCAAAACTAGAACATGGTATATGTATTTGTGTTTATGTGTTTATGTGTGTAGGTGCGATTCTGTATCTTCGTCTTTGTGTTTGGTGTGTATCACTAATGGTTTTTCAAAAAGAAGAAAACTGGAGGAAAAAAAAGTTGGGACTGAAAGATCTAAATCAAAATGAAAAAGTATATAAAAGTGACCCATCAGTGTCAGCTCAATATGGGAACACACACAAAGTACAAGTGTCAAAGATATATGAGCCAGCCTAAGAGTCAAGAGTCAGTCTGCACACAAGTAGGAAATATCAGAGCAAAGCACTGGGTACAAAGAAGATAAGCTTGTAGGAACCAAGGAAACATAAACACTGCTTATAAAACACCTGCTGATTGGTCACAGTCCATCTATAAGCTGAAAGCAAAAGGACAAGAAAGCAAACCTCAGCCCACAACCCAGCAACAAGAGATTGAGGCAAATAGGCACAAAGACCAAACAGCCAAGGTCAGCAGTTTTGTCCAGAAACCAAAGTATTTAAGATAAAGAGCACTACAGAAGAACAAAGAGGAGGTAGTGGTAGTGGAGGAGGAGGAAGGAGGGGGAAGGAGGGGGAAGGACAAAGGAGGAGGGAGGAGGGAGGAAGGAGGAAGGTGGAGGAGGAGGAGAAAGGGGGAGAGGAAAAAAAGGCAAGAAAGAAACAAGGAGGGGAAAGGGGGGAAAAGGGGGAAGAGGTGAAAGGAGAGGGGAGGGGAAGGGAGGAGAGGGGAAAGGAGGACAGAGGAGGGAAAGGGAGGGGAGGGGAAAAAGGAAAAAGAAAGGAGAGGAAAGGAGAGGAGGCAGAGAGAGGAGGAGAGGAACCTGTACACTGAGAAATATTTGTTTTCTTGTGCAGAAATAGGAAGTTTATTTTATGATGTTTTTTGTGGGGGAGGGTAAGAACATATGCCAGGCTGTAGCCAGTTTAAAGCTTCAGGAAGAATTTGTTAAATTCCTAAGGTTATTTGCTGAGTAGGAATATAATTCAAGTCAAATACACATATCTGAATATTTCAAATTACAGCAGGGGAAAGGGGTAAAAGATCAAATAATAAGCACCACAGTTATATGACTATATTACTATATACGTGAACTAACTCATTTGATTAATGGCCATTTGGCTCTTGGGCTCCTTGACCCATTGAACTCATGGTTCATAAACTCATGATAAAAACAAAATCAATATGGAGACACAATCTATGCCTGCAAACTATGTTTATAAAATTTTACAATAAACTTCTCATCTTTTTTGACTTTCTGATTGAAAAAAATACAGTAATGTGAATGTTGCATGTATTAATCAATTAAAATGTATTTTTCAGAAATGTCCATATTCTCTTTCTACATGAATCAAATACTACTTTCAATATTGTCATATCTTCAAAACTATCACAGATTAAATTGTCATTTTTTCCAGATTTTCTACATTTTAATGACTTTCTGAAAACCCCTACACAGACTAGAAGGATATGATAAATAGCTCAATGGTAATGGAGTTTGTTTTGTTAGGACTCACCAACACTTGGGAACTTGAAATTTTCTTTTTTTTCATATTTTTGTTGGCCTATGTAGCAATTATGGCAGGAAACCTTCTCATCGTGGTCACTGTAACCTTTGACTCACTTCTGTACTCCACACCAATGTACTTCCTCCTTGGAAGTCTCTCCTTCCTCGATATGTTGATTTCCACAATCACAACCCCTAAGATGGTCTCAGATTTCCTCAGGGAGAATAAAACTATTTCTTTGTGGGGCTGTATGGCTCAGATGTTCTTCCTCCACCTTTTAGGTGGCGGTGAGATGGCTCTTCTCATAGTCATGGCTGTTGATCGGTACATTGCAATATGCAAACTTCTTCATTACACATCCATCATGAATCACTGGGTCCCCGTGGGCTCTGTGCTGCTATCATGGGCTGTTGGTTTTGTGCATACCATGAGCCAGATGGTTTTTACTATCACCTTGCCCTTTTGTGGCCCCAACATAGTGGATGATATTTTTTGTGACCTTCCCCACGTTCTAAAACTTGCCTGCACTGAGTCCTATGTTCTGGAGTTGCTGGTAACCGTTGACAGTGGTCTGCTGTCTTTCATCTGTTTCATACTCCTGCTTATTTCCTACACTGTCATTCTGGTAAGTGTCTGACATTGATCCTCTGGTGGACTTTCCAAGGCTCTGTCCACACTGTCTGCTCACATTACAGTGATCACTCTGTTCTTTGGGCCGATTATCTTCATTTACGCTTGGCCATTCAGTGGCTTTTCAGTGGATAAGTTTCTTTCTATGTTTTATTCAATTATTACACCTTTACTGAACCCCATCATTTATACTTTAAGAAATCAGGAGATGAAAGCAGCCATTAGTAGACTGAGGACCAAAAACATTCTCAGAATAAATTGGTATTAATTTGTTTTGTTTGTAGATTTTTAAAAATATGCATAATGTATATTGAAATTACCAAATGTTTGTTCCATCATTACATTTATATGATGCATTTGGTTTTTTTGCAAATATACTTATTTTAGTTGAAATTTAATTCAGAGTTAATATTTTTAATGTAATAAAGAATTAAATGGAAAAAAAAAACCTGGCCCGCTAACTATAGTTGAAAACCCAGAAATGTTCAAGACTAAATTCCATTAAGTAAAGAAAAATCAAGGTCCAGGAGCATACAAAGTGTTGTAGGGATCTCCTGGGTCACACTGGGAGAGAAAGTTCCCCTTCCTGAAGTACATTTGGAAGGAGGTATATTGTTTCTCCAAGGACAAAAGACCTTGCAGGTGCCAGCAAACAGTCTTTAATTGGCAGGGGACAGAGGCATGCACAGAGGTTGGATAACCTGGTCACTGCTTTTTGCTGTGCTACACCATAGATTCTCTGTACCGCACAGGAGTGGGACTGTTTTTTCTGAGACAAAGGTCACCAGACACAGCCTGGGGAGGCTCTTCTCTAGAGAAAAGGAATGGGTCTATACAGTGCCAGGTCCCTTAAGATTTGGAGTCTTGAATCCCAGCTGCAGGCCAAAGATAAAGGGCAGGAGAGTTGTAGTGCTGGGCGCACGGATGTCCTTTGCTATTCTTTGAGGGTTTCCTGAATAGCAGTGGGTGTGAGACTCCCTGTCTGGGGTCAAGAGAGTGGGATGACACCATTTTGCCCCCTCACCACCAACACTGCAAGACTTCACAGAGCAACATAGCAGCCCGCAGTGAATGCGGGACCCCCTTACACCAAACTCTGGACCCCTGTCTCCTAAGTGCATATATCCTGGGGGAGGTCAAACTCTAAGCCAGCATGGTGGGTCTCTCCCCCAGAAGGCCAGCAAAGGCAGCACCCCTTCTCCTGCTGGATTTAAGCTTTATTTGCTTTTCTTTTTTCCAGCTCCTTTAGGTATAAGGTTAGGTTGTATATTTGAGACCTTTCTTGCTTCTTTAGGAAGGCCTGTATTGCTATA
This sequence comes from Ailuropoda melanoleuca, assembly GCF_002007445.2. Lineage (NCBI taxonomy): Eukaryota > Metazoa > Chordata > Mammalia > Carnivora > Ursidae > Ailuropoda > Ailuropoda melanoleuca. The sequence continues at coordinate 51,486 of NW_023241236.1, forward strand.
TACTTTCCTCTTAGGACTGCCTTTGCTGCATCCCAAAGGTTTTTGACTGTCATGTTTTCATTTTCATTTGCTTCCATATATTTTTAAAAAATTCTTCTTTAATTTCCTGCTTAACCCATTCATTCCTTTTTTTAAAATTTCCAGTTAGATTTTTATTTTAATTTTTTTCCAGAGGTTTGATCTTATTTATTTTTTATTTAAATTCAATTAGCCAACGTATACTACAACATTAGTTTATGATATAATGTTCAATGATTCATTAGTTGAGTATAACACCCAGTGCTCATGATATCACATGCCCTTTTTAATTCCTTTTTAAAAAAAATATTTTTAGAGAGAGCACACATGAGTGGGCGGAGGGGCAGAGCGAGAGGGAGAGAGATTCTAGAGCAGACTCTGCGCTTAAGGTGCAGCCCAATATGGGGCTGGATCTCATGGCCCTGAGATCATGACCTGAGCTGAAATCAAGACGCAGACACTTAACCGACTGAGCCACTTAGGCAACCCAATTCATTCATTCTTTAGTAAGATGTTCGTCAATCTCCATGTATTTGAGGTCCTTCAAATTTTTTTCGTGGCTGGCTTCAAGTTTGTTAGCATTGTGGTCTGAAAATATGCATAGTATCATCTCAATCATTTTGTAGGGGTTGAGGCCTGATTTGTGACCCTGCATGTGATCTATTCTGGAAAATGTTCCAAGTGCACTCAAAAAGAATGTGTATTCTGCTGTTTTAGGATGAAATGCTCTGTATATATCTGTTAATCTGGTCCACTGTGTCATTCAAAGTCCTTGTTTCCTCTTTAATCTTCCGCTTAGATAATCTGTCCATTTCTATGAGTGGGGTGTTAAAATCCCCTATTATTGTATTATTATTAATGAGTTTGTTTGTTATTAATTGATTTATATATTTGGATGCTCCCAAGTTAGGGGCATAAATATTTACAATTGCTAGATCTTCTTGTTGGATAGACCCCTTTATTACGATATAGTGCCCTTCTTCATCTCTTACTAAAGTCTTTGGTTTAAAATCTAGTTTGTCTGATATAAGGATGGATACCCCAGCTTTCTTTTGATGTCCATTAGCATGATGAATGGTTCTCAACTTTCAATCTGGAGGTGTCTTTGGGTCTAAAATGAGTCTCTTGTAAGCAGCATACTGATGGGTCTTGTTTTTTGTTTGTTTTTTAATCCATTCTGATGCCCTATATCTTTTGATGGGAGGATTTAGTTCATTTACATTCAGAGTAATTATTGAAAGATATGAATTTTGTGCCATTATATTACCTCTAAAGTTGCCTCTCTTGTAGACTGTCTCTGTTCCTTTCTGGTCTTTCTTACTTTTGGACTCTCTTTCCTGCTCAAAGTGTCCCCTTTAATATTTCTTGAAGTCTGGTTTAGAGTTCACAAACTCCTTTAATTTTTGCTTATCTTGGAAAGTCTTTATCTCTCCTTCTATTCTGAATCACAGCCTTGCTGGATAAAGTATTCTTGGCTGCATATTTTTCCTATTTAGCAACTCGAATATATTATGCCACTTGTCTTCTGCCTTGCTAGGTCTCTAGGAACAGGTCTGCTGCTGGCCTTATGTATCTACCCTTCTAAGTTAAGGACTTTTTCTCCATAGCTGCTTTCAGGATTCTCTATCTTTGTATTTTGCAAGTTTTGCTATAGTATGTCACAGTGTTGACTTGTTTTTGTTGATTTTAAGGGGAGCTCTCTGTGTGCTTTTAGACTTGAATGCCTGTTTCCTTCCCCAGATTAGAGACGTTCTCAGCTATTATCTGTTCAAATAAACCTTCTGCTCTTTCCCCCTGCCCCAGCTCTTCCTCTTCTGGAACTCTTATAATACAGGTATTATTTTGCTCTATGGAATCAATGAGTTCCCTAAGTCTACCTTCATGATCTCATAGCTTTCTTTCCCTCTTCCTTAAAGCTTCATTATTTTCCACAATTTTATCTTCTCTATCACCACCCATCCTCTCCTCTGCTTCTTCAAGCCTTGTCGTGATTCTATCCTGTCTGTTTTGCATCCTAGTTATAGCAATTTTTAATTTCAGCCTCACTAGTTTTTAGGATTTTTTCTCTCCAGTTAGGGTTTCTCTGCTGTCTTCTGTGCATTTTTCAAGTCCAGCTAGTCATCTTATTAACTGTTGTTCTAAATTTTTGTTCAGATACATTGCTTATATCTGCTTTGAGCAAGTCCCTAGCTATGAGATCTTCCTGACCTTTCTTTTGGGAAAAATTCCTCTGTCTTGTCATTTTGGCTAAGTTTCTATCTTTTGCATGTTATGAAAGCTTGTTATGTTTCCTGAACCTCAGAGTAGTGCTATATTAAAAAGAGGTCATACACTGTCCAGGGCCTGACACTTCAGGAAGTGTTTCTGGTATATGTTGTGTGCACTCTGATATTGTGTTTTGGCTACTCTTTCTCACTGCTCTGTCCTATACAGAGTTTCTTCTTGCTTATAGTGGGGAGTGTTTGGACCTCTAACTAGGTGTGCTTTGATCTGTTTGTTAATATAAGTCTTGCATCTGCCACAATCTCTCCCTCCAATTGTGCAGATTCCTTTCTTAATCCTCAGATCATATTACTACTTGTTCAAAACAATTTGATGTTGATCCACCTGTGTTCAAGGGACAAGGAAAGCTCAGGGTCCCCCTAGTACCTCACCATTTAACTCCTCCTCTCTTACTATTTTTTTCTGAATTCTTGACTGCAATTCTCTTCAAATAGTCACTCATTCTAAATGTATTTACTATTTCCCTTTAAATATCCCAATTTCTTTATAAAATAGGAACCATTGTTCTATGAATGTACATGATTTAATTTACAAAATGCCATTCTATGTCCTTTTGCTCTAAACACAATTTATATTGCTTTATAGAAAGACAGTTCTTACTTCAAAACATTGCTATTATTTAGTAGTACAAATAAACTCATTTTACTGTCTATTCACCAAATGATGGGACACCTAAACTGCTTATGATTTCCTATTACTATAAACGATTTCATGATTAATAATTGTCCAATAGACCTATGTACGTGTAAGAATTTCTTTAAGATAAATACCCAGAAGGACAATAAAGCATTTATCCACTTCTCATTGGTTTCCATAAATTGCTTAAGTTCTTCTTTAATTCTCTGGTTTATTCAATCATTCTTAAGCAAGATGGTTCTTAGTTTCAAAGTGCTTGAGTTTCTTCAAAATTTTTCCTTGTGATTGAGTTCCAGTTTCAATGCACTGTGGTCTGAGAATATGCAGGGAATAATCTCAGTCTTTGGTATCTGTTGAGACCTGTTTTGTGACCCAGTATATGGTCTATTCTGGAGAAAGTTCCATATGCATTCGAAAAGAATGAAAATTCTCTTATTCTGGGGTGTAGCGTTCTGTATATATCTATGAGCTCCATCTGGTCCAGTATATCATTCAAAGCTATTGTTTCTTTGGTTTTCTGCTTAGGTGCTCTGTCTATTGCTGAAAACAGAGTGTTGAGGTCCCCTACTATTAATGTATTATTATCTATATGTCTCTTTATTCTGGTTAAGAGTTTGCTTGTGTATCTAGCTGCTCCCCTGTTGGGGGCATAGATATTTATAATTGTCATATCCACTTGTTGGATACATCCTTTAAGAATAATATAGTGTCCTTCTGTATCTCTTACTACAGTCTTTAGTTTAAAATCTAATCTGTCTGATATGAAAACTACTACCCCAGCTTTCTTTTGCAGTCCATTGGCATGAAAAATGGTTCTCCATCCCTTCACTTTCAGTCTGGATGCATCTTTAGGTTCAAAATGAGTCTCTGGTAGACAGCATATGGATGGGTCATGTCTTTTTATCCAATCTGCAACCCTGTGGCATTTTATGGGAGCATTTAGGCCATTCACATTGAGCGTGATTATTGAGAGGTGTGATTTTAATGATGTCATGCTGCCCATGAAGTCTTTGTTTCTATAGATTGTGCTCTCCGGGACTCCAGTTTTCAGTCTGGTCACGCGCACGCTCCTGAGCTCCCAGTCTCAGTCTGTTTTCTCAGTGGCTACCAGTCGGCAAATCCGGCCGTTCCCCAATGCAGGAGGCTACTGCTTCCTGGCGCTGGAGCATGGTGGCTCCCTCCCCCTTGTGTTTATCTTCTGATATCTCTGCGCAAAATCACGGCTCCCCGCTTTGTACCTCAATACTCAGTGCCAAAGATGTTCGTTTGTAGGGATCCAGATGTATCTTCCTAGTCTCAGGCTGATTTCATGGGTGTTCAGGGTGGTCTGGTAGATATCCAGCTCAATTCAGGGGACCAGCTGAAAAAAGGTCCCCTACTCCTCCACCACCATTTTTCTTCCGCACACCAACAGAAAATTAATGTGTCCTTTCTCCATCATTTTGCTAGGTCATCACATAGGTGTGTGTGTCTGTGTATACACACACATGCACACATATATACACTCACGTGTATATCATATATGTATATACACATGTACATACACACCGGTACATTTCATATATGTACATACTTACATGTGTGCATGTATCTCAGAATATATATACATGCATATAAACATAGTATTTCAGTTTTCTACTCACTTCCATTTTTTGTCTTTCATTTTATCATTACCTTATTGTTTTGGTACCATCACTTGGCATATGGCTTACCAAAGTAAGCAAATATTGCAATGAAGTGAGTCACAGGATTTTTTTTTGTTTGTTTCCCAGTGCATATAAAAGCTATATTTTTTCATTAATCGATCTGATATTTTATTTTATTTGTTTTATTTTAATTTTTTTATTATATTATGTTAGTCACCATACAGTACATCCCTGGTTTCTGATGTAAAGTTCGATGATTGATTAGTTGCGTATAATACCCAGTGCACCATGCAATATGTGCCCTCCTTACTACCCATCACCAATCTATCCCATTCCCCCACCCCCCTCCCCTCTGAAGCCCTCAGTTTGTTTCTCATAGTCCATAGTCTCTCATGCTTCATTCCCCCTTCTGATTACCCCCCTTTTCTTTATCCTCTTCTTCCCCTACCGATCATCCTAGTTCTTATGTTCCATATATGAGAGAAATCATTTGATAATTGTCTTTCTCTGCTTGACTTATTTCACTTAGCATTATTTCCTCCAGTGTCGTCCATGCTGCAGCAAATGTTGAGAATTCGTTCTTTCTGATAGCTGAGTAATATTCCATTGTAGATATGGACCACAACTTCTTAATCCAGTCATCTGTTGAAGGGCATCTCCGCTCCTTCCACGATTTAGCTATTGTGGACAATGCTGCTATGAAAACTGGGGTGCATATGGCCCTTCTCTTCACTACGTCTGTATCTTTGGGGTAAATACCCAGTAGTGCAATGGCTGGATCATAGGGTAGCTCAATTTTTAACTTTTTAAGGGACCTCCACACTGTTTTCCAGAGTGGCTGTACCAACTTGCATTCCCACCAACAATGTAGGAGGGATCCCCTTTCTCCACATCCTCTCCAACAATTGTTGTTTCNATTGTTGTTTCTTGCCTTGTCAATTTTTGCCATTCTAACTGGGAAATGGTGGTATCTTAGTGTGGTTTTGATTTGAATTTCCTGATGGCTAATGATTTTGAACATTTTTTCATGTGTCCTGTTAGCCATTTGTATGTCTTCATTGGAAAAGTGTCTGTTCATATCTTCTGCCCATTTTATGATTTGTTTATTTNTTTTATGATTTATTTGTTTCTCGTATATTGAGTTTGAGAAGTTCTTTGTATATCTTGGATACCAGCCTTTTATCTGTAGCATCATTTGCCAATATATTCTCCCATTCCGTGGGCTGCCTCTCACACCATACACAAAGATAAAGTCCAAATGGATGAAAGACCTTGATGTGAGACAGGAATCCATCAAAATCCTAGAGGAGAACATAGGCAGCAACCTCTACAATATCGGCCAAAGCAACCTTTTTTGTGACACATCTCCAAACGCAAGAGAAACAAAAGATAAAATGAACTTGTGGGACTTCATCAAGATAAAAAGCTTCTGCACAGCCAAGGAAACAGTCAAATATAAAAGCTATATTTACACTACAGACTATTCAGACTATTTGCCATCTTATATGGGTATGCTTTATAGAGCCCCAAAACAATCACAATACAAGTAACAAAGATCAATGATCTCAGATCACCATAAAAAATATAATGAAAAATTTATTGCAAATATCACCAAAATATGAGGTGCCTGATCATCTCAGTCAGTTAAGCAACTGCTTTCAGCTCAGGTCATGATCCCAGGGTCCTGGGATCTAGCCACAGCTTCAGGCTCTCTGCTCAGTGGGGAGCCTGCTTCTCCCTCTCCCCTTTGCCTGCAGCTCCACCTACTTGTGCTCTCTCTGTCAAATAAATAAATAAAATCTTGAAAAAAAGACAGAAGCCACGGTCTTTTAAAAAAAAACTACCAAAATACAACTGAGACACAAAGTTAAGCAAATGCTGTTGGGAAAATGGTGGCAGTACACTTCCTCAGTGCAGTGTTGCCACAAACCTTCAATTTGTAAAATGCGCAGTATCTCCAAAGTGCAATAAGTAAGGTACACCTGTATAAATGAGTTTAGAGAATTATATATAGGGATCTAACTAGAGAAATGTGACCAAAACCTAAGGTAATAAAATTATGATCAAAAGTGAAAAAGACAGAGCAGTGGTTCTCAACCAGAGACAATTCTGTCCCCCATGGGACATTTGGCAATCTCTGGAGACATTTTTGGTAGCCACAAGGAAGAGGAGGTGCAGGTAACTAGCAAGTAGAGACTAGGGATGGTATTAAGTATCCTACAATGCAAAGGACAGACCCTGCAACCAAGAATTATTCAGCCCCAAATGTTAATGGTGCTGAGAAATCCTAGTGTATAGGAATATAATAAAGTGAGGCATAAAAATATGGGTATGCTGAGTTGTTTTAGGTGGAATCTAAATTTAAATACTAGTTAGGGTTTCGCAATCACAATAATATCAGAAAGCAATAATTTGTGTGTTTTACAGAAGTGGATTATAAAAGGCATTTTTAATGATTTTGAGTTGCCACAGGTACTTTTGTGTTGAAGTGCACATGCTAGCTGGCTGGACCAAGCCTCTTCAGAAGGAAAGTCACTGTGCACAGACACAATTAAAGTGGATCCCCTAGGACTGCCAGTCAGGACTAAGGGAGCATAGACAGGTAATATGGGACACATACAAAAAACATGTCAACCAAAATATCTCTGTTGATTGTTGTTACATTGCCTGATATTTAAAAATATATATATAAATTCTTTTTTTTAAGATTTTGTTTATTTATTCAACAGAGATAGAGACAGCCAGCGAGAGAGGGAACACAAGCAGCGGGAGTGGGAGAGGAAGAAGCAGGCTCATAGCAGAAGAGCCTGATGTGGGGCTCAATCCCATAACGCCGGGATCACGCCCTGAGCCGAAGGCAGACGTTTAACCGCTGTGCCACCCAGGCGCCCTAAAATATATATAAATTCTATATGTATATATTTATATATACACTTAATGTCTACAAAATAATATGATAGTATACGAAGTGCATTGTAATCTGCTTTTTTCATTTAAATAATGTGAATATTTCCCATGTTCTTAGTTTTCTCAAGCATCATTTTATTGTTAGTGAAATATTATATCCTAAGATTCCTACAATTCATTTAAGAAAGTAAGCCCTAATTGTAAGACATTTAGATTGCTTCAATTATTTTGCGTATACAGCAATATTACTATGAAGACTTTAGAGCATACACACAATCATTCCCTTACAATAAACTCTAAGAAGTGGAAGATCTGTCTCGAAGTTTCTACACATCATAAAGCTTTGAAACATAAACAATGGAGAAATGTTTCAGACCACAGTGTACTTTTAGGGGAGGATAAACAGAGAGATGACTAAGTGGCACAAGCATGTGGGAGCAGAACGGTGCAGTAGGTAATAAAGAAAATGTCACAGTCATGGAAAAAACTACCTAAGAAAGAAAGTAAATGGTCTATCACAGAGAAACTTGTAAAAAATAAATTGTATCTGATATTTATATCTGAGTTGATCAAAACATAAAATCAAATTAATAAGTAATAAAACTCTAAAATGAGGATATAGTAATAGATCCTCAAAGGATAATAAGAACTGTGTTAATGGGGCACCTGGGTGGCTCAGTCAGTTAAGCATCCGACTTTTGATTTTGGCTTAGATCAGGATCTCAGGGTTGTGAGACTCAGGGACTCGACACACAGTTTAAGATCTCTCTCTCCCTCTCCCTTTGCCTCTCCCCCCACCTTTCTCTCCACCCCCTCCAAAAAAAGAAATGTATTAATAACAAGCCCACTAAGTTTGGGGCCTGAAAAGGAACTCAGAGACTGAGCCCAACCACTTTTTTATGTGTCAGACAACAGACTCAAGGAGAAACATATGCCAGCTGCTGGAGGTAAAACTGGTTCTTCAATCCTAATCTTCCAACTTTATTTCAGAATTCTTGCCAAGCACCATACTGATTCTTTTCAGGTTATATCATAAAAACACAGAAATCACAGCTTTCAAGTTGATCTTTATCTCTGGGGTGATCAATCGTACCGCTTCTTACTTGGGTCGTGGTTGCAGCAATATGACACACAAGCGCCCACACATATGTGCACACCCACAGACAGCAGCTGCAGCAGCAGCAGCCGCCAGATTGAAACAGCACGGTCTACCAACTTAGTTTCAAGTAATTAGTGTGACATTCCTGGCCTAAGGGCTCCAATGTGGGGACTCTGCTCCACCCATCACCAGGTCAGTGTTGTTTTGTATGGATGTGAAGGGAGGTGTAGTGAAAATTATATGGTTAATGTATGAATTATAAATTATGAAACATGGTTCATTAAAAGTATACCATTTTCTAAAGACAGGTAGGATTTGGCCTGTAAATGGGAGAAGCGAGACACTTCGAGGTCACAAGTAATCTCACTTGTACTTAAAGCATCTTTCTTGCTTCAGTATAATATGGGGCCTTTCCTAGAATGTGATGGGGCTCTTCAGAGTCTCAGAACATTCAACCTTGCTGTTTAACCACAGCTGCCTTTGCAATTGATGGACCCTGTAAGGCCTCTCTAAGAATGTGGGCTTCAGTCACAGCAGATCATGGGTAGTGACAGTCACGTTAGGAAGAACAGTCTTTGCCAAGAAAGGCTTTCCAAGAGCATGAAGAGATCAGAAGCCCACTCATGGGTTGGTGGGAAAGACAGCAGTCTGGGTCACTCCAAACCTCACTGACTTACTTATGCAGAGCAGTTTTGTATTTGCTGGATCACAGGCCCTTCAAAACTCTGGGACTGATTTAGAATGAAAATACAACTTCTTAAAATAGTTGAGGGCAGATAGTAACTCCCAGATTGACTCAAAATTTGAATTTTAAAGGGGTTGTGCCAGGCCCCTGTGTCCTCCCAAGGAATTCAGATGAAGGGATCTTATCTCCTACAAACACACAAAACTCTGAAAGATGGTCCTATCTTCTCAACCTCTAAAGACATGGCATATCCCTCAGAGCTCATGGATTGCTTAGGGGAACCAAGAGATATGAACAGGTTGTTGCTTATAAGCTAGGCTTAGAGATGGACAGTTTAGACATTATCTTCCTTCTTAGAGTGACAGACAATAACACTAAATTTCAAAGTCAAATGAGATTAAAGGAGCCAAATGAATGAAAATGCTTGGCAACCTCCATGGCATTAGTGCCCTCTTCTTTCTACAGGCCATCCCAGAACAAGCCACACAATGGAGCCCATGGAATAATTAAATCTGTCTGAAGTGTCAGAATTTATTTTGAAGGGCTATCTGCCAGGATATATAGCTCCTTCTCTCTGCAATCCTCCTAGTTCTCTATGTGGCCACAGTTTCAGGTAACCTTCTCATTGTGGCCACAGCGTTTTACATCCCAAACCTGAACAACCCCATGTACTTTCTTCCTGGGACTCTCTCCTTTATGAATGACCTTCGCTTCCATTTCCACTGTGAAGACAATTGTGAAGTTGGTTAAACAACAAAAAAAAAGCAAAAAAAATAGCATAAGACCATTTCCTTTGCTGGATCTTTCTCCTTCACCTACTGGGTGGAGTTGAAATGGAACTTTTGGTCTCCATGGCTTATGACAGATATGTGGCTATTTATGAGCCCCTACACTACACAACCATCATGAACAGGAAGGTGTGTGTTTTGTTGGTAGTGACCTCATGATTCTTGGGTCTTCATTTAGGGCTTCAGATGCTCTGTTGTGAATTTGCCTTTCTGTGGTCCCAATGTGGTGGACAGCATTTCCTGTGATCTCCCTCTTGTCACTAAGCTTGCCTGCATAGATACCTATATCATACAGATTGTCACTGTTGCCAGTGTGGGATGATCCCCTGAGCTGGTTCATGACTTTGCTTATCTCCTACAGTCTGATCCTTAAAACCATTAAGAGTCACTCTTCTACTGGGCCGTCCAAAGCTCATTCCACTTTGATCACATCACAGTGCTGATTCTCTTTCTTGGCCCATGCATCTTCACCTGTATCTGGCCCTTCAGCAACCACTCTGTGGATAAGTTCCTTGCTGTATTTTACACCGTTGTCACCCCATCTTGAACCTAAATATCTACACTCTGTGAAAGAAAGAAATGAAGACAGCCATGAAGAAATTCTGGCGTGATTTTGTGAGTTCAGGAGAGAATACTGAGATTAAAATGTGATTTAGAAACAAGTTTATAAAAGTTTTTTTCAAAAAACTTAGGTCTTTTAAAAACTGTTATTGATCTGATAGAGAGTATACAAGACTTACACAAGTCAGGCCTTCACGGATATTTTGAAGCTAGCACCAACAAAAAAATAAATGAATGGCTTCAGCTATTTTAAATGATTCCAACTAATTATAAAAATTGTCCATTAAAAACTTAACTTGTATTTAAGATATATCAAATATATGCTTTATTTAGATATTAGAATGGCATTGGTTTAAAGGGAAAATAGAGCAAATCTCCAGAAAGTCTATCACATTTTTCTGCAGTCAGAGTGATGTGGCACTTACTGTGGGCCCAAGGTTGGTTCTCTGTCTCAATAATTTTAATGTCTGAGACAGCACTTACGTGTGGTGCTTCCTAAGAAAACAGTAACTCTGAGTTTCAGTATCTATGGATACTGCCACAGCGCACTCATTTTTTCTTGTGACTCCAAAATGAGTTTTCATAGATACTTTTAAGGCTCTTAATATCATTAAAATTTATTTCCATCTTCTCACTTCAAAATTTCTCGGTTTCAGAATCTATGTCCCTGACTCCAAAAAGACAAAAAAAAAGTTACTAAATTCAGGAATACACACTCATAATTTCCTTAAGAGTAAACTGAATTTACAATATGATATTTAAAAATAAATTACATTTTGCATGTTATCATTCTCCAGGAAACTAATGTAATGACATTTGGATATCATCACATCACTACTAATTCCCATTGATAAAACACAGTTCAGTGGAGTTTCTCTAGCTGTGAATTTATTTTTTTTCTTTTTTTTCAGTTTTATTGAGATATAAGTGACATGCATTATTGTATAAATTTAAGGTATAGATCATAATGGTTTGACTTAAATATATTGTGAAATGATTGCTACAATAAGTTTAGTTAGCATCTATCACCTCACACAGATCCAATGAAAAGAGAAAACAACAAATTTTTTCCTTGTTATAAGAACTCTTAGGATTTACTCTCACAACAACTTTCATATGTATCATATAGCAATGTTAACTATAGTCGTCATGCTGTATATTATATCCCTAGTACTTATTTGTCTTATAACTGGCAAGTTGTACCTTTTAACAACCTTCCTCTAACTCCCCCTCCTCCTGATTAGTACAGATCTGATTCATTCTAGCTGTGAATTTAGAATAGATTCATTCACAACTTGTCATTAGTCCCCTCTGTAAGACATGCATTGACACATGAATAAAAAAACAGCTGTTAAGAAGTTGTGTTTTATCTTTTTTTTTTTTTTAAGAGAGAGGGGGCAGGGGAAGGTCAGAGGGGGAGAGAGAATCCTGAAGCAGACTCCTGCTTGATCTCAGGACCCTCAGATCATGACTGGAGCTTAAACCAAGGGTGTTTAAGTGAACCACCCAGGTGTCCCAAGAAGTTGTGTTTTATCTTTTTAATGAGTTTAATTGTAGACATGAGTCTTGACAACAAAAGAAGATCAATAGGTATTTTTTAGATTATTTTCTCCACTTTTACATATCATATAACCACAACCACAAAACCAGAATTTAATGATTCCCTTGAAATCATAGGGAAGAAATTTAAGGTAGTGAGAGCAAATGTGGTTACAGAGACAAAAGGAAATAGGAAAATAACCCTGTGTATTCATCCAATGAAAACAAATAAAATGTGAATAACACAACAATAACCAAATGTTTTATTTAACTTTAATGATGTTGAGAACAAGACAACTTTTATAATAGGTAAGACTATTATACTATGGTCAAACTGTCTGAAAATGTATTTCTGATAAATTCCAAATTCCTCAGAGATTATTTCCTTATGTTGCATTGTGGAGTGGAGCCATGAGGCCCTGTGCATTGTGGAAGTCATTGGTGTCACCTGCCTACTGCCAGCTCCTTCCCCTGCAGGTCTGTGCCCTTGCCTGGCCTGCATGTGCTGCTCCCACAGCAGCTTCAGCACCTCAGCCAAAAACAATGGTAAGGTAGCTGTGCTAGGGGCTTTCAGAGGAACAGGGTGGCCCCTCTCACCTCTCCTCAAGGGGATCCCCTTGGTGAGCCTCCCGATCCTCTACAATCTTGTTCATGTACCGGAGTAGCCACGGATCGAAGTCACATCGAGACCAGAGCAACTGGGAAAGGCTACCTTGAACCTAAGCAGCTGCCAGACTGCCTGAAAGATTGTTGTGTGGTGGTTATTCCAGCAGGAGACCTGAGAAAACCAGGCGTGATACAGGATGATATCTGTTCAAGACCAATGCCACCACTGTGGCCACCCCGACTACTGCCTGTGCCCAGCATTGTCCTGATGCCATGATCTGCACCACTTCAAATCTGATTAACTCCACCATCTCAATCACAACAGAAGTTTTCAAGAAGCATGGAACATACAACCCCAATAAAATCTTTGGGATGACAACCTGGGCATTGTCAGAACCTTATTATAGAACTGAAGGGTTTGGATCCAGTTCAAGTCAATATTCCTGTCACTGGCGGCCATGCTGAGAAACCATCTTCCCCCCACCACTTTAAGGTGGAGCTTCCCCAGGACCAGCTGACAGCTGTCATTGAGAGGATCCAGGAGGCCAGAACGGAGGTGGGGAAGGCCACAGCTGCAGCAGGCTCTATAACCCTGTCTGTGGAGTATGCTGGAGCCCAATTTGCCTTCTCCCTTGTGGATGCAATGAATGGAAAGGAAGGAGTTGTCGAATGTTTATTAAGTCCCAAGAAACAGAGTGTCCCTATTTCTCCACACCATTACTGATGGGGAAAGAGAGTATCAAAAAGAATCTAGGCATCAGCACCACTTCCCCTTTCCCAGAGAAGATGATAACTGAAGCCATCTCTGAGCAGAAAGCGTCCATCAAAAAAGGAGCAGGGTGAAGAACATGAAATGAGAAAGCAGTTAGCGACCAGTCTGTTTCCCTAACTTATCAAGGCATCATGTCACTGTAAAGCCATAGCAAACCCCTTTCTGTTTCAGTTGTGTTACCGATGAGTGTTGTATTAATATTGCTGTCCCTTTCAAATAGTAGGTCTGTCTGTTGGTACATCAATAAAAGTAGGCTTTATCTTCTTAAAAAAAAAAACAAATAAAACCTACACATACACACAAACAAAGTAAAAATAAAGAAATATTACCATTATTTTTTAGTTCTATTTTTTTTAGTATGTTCATCACCATACAGTACATCCCTAGTTTTTGATGTAAAGTTCCATGATTCATTACTTGCATATAACACCCAGTGCACCACGCAATACGTGCCCTGCTTAATACCCACCACCAGCCTATCCCATTCCCCCACTCCCCTCCCCTCTGAAGCCCTCAATTTTATTTCCCAGACTCCACAGTCTCTCATGGTTCATTCCCCCTTCTGTTTACCCCCCATTTCTTCTTCCTTTTCTTCTCCTACTGAACTTCCTATTTCTTATGTTCCATAAATGAGTGAAACCATATGATAATTGTCTTTCTCTGCTTGACTTATTTCACTTAGCATTATCTCCTCCAGTCCTGTCCATGTTGCAGCAAATGTTGAGAAATCATTCTTTTTGATGGCTGAGTAATATTCCATTGTATATATGGACCACATCTTCTTAATCCAGTCATCTGTTGAAGTGCATCTCGGCTCCTTCCATGATTTAGCTATCATAGACAATGCTGCTATGAACATTGGGGTGCATAAGTCCCTTCTCTTCACTACATCAGTATCTTTGGGGTAAATACCCAGTAGTGCAATGGCTGGATCATAGGGTAGCTCAATTTTTAACTTTCTAAGACCTCCACACTGTTTTCCAGAGTGGCTGTATCAATTTGCATTCCCACCAACAATGTAGGAGGGATCCCCTTTCTCCACATCCTCTCCAATAATTGTTTCCTGCCTTGTCAATTTTTGCCATTCTAACTGGTGTAAGGTTGTTCCCATTCTACAGGCAAATTAATTGTTGGTGAACGTGAATCATAACCAAAACAGAAGCAGCATAATAGGCAAGCATACACATTTATTCTCATATAGATGCACACACCTCAATGCCTCTACTACTATCCTCCCAATCAAAAGATAAATACGTTTAAAAATAGCTAGGAGTTATGAGAGGAGATTTTCTGGGTCAGCCACGATAACTATTAATAACTATTAGAGAATATGAAAGAATCCAAGGCATTTAGAAAACTCCCTTATTTCCCACAAAAGTCAAAGTTCTATTTGATGCATCCATGCCAAATACTCTTACCACTACCAGAGCAGGAAGCACAAGGACAGCTTCACACATAGATCACACACAAAGAAGACATATTTGCTGATGTGTTCAATGGGGCCTGAAAGAGTCCCTTGCCCAAAATCTTCACTCACTATAGCTTGTCACATGACCTGAAATTCCCCTATATTTTTAAATTCTTCTAGTGATAAAACCATTTGCTTTTAATAAGTTCATTATTTAAAGATCCAAAAATACAAATGGTAAAACATCTGCTTGTTTTCAGTCATGCATATCATATGATGAATGAGTTTATCAACACTTCTCTTCTATGTCAACCAGCCGAGGTCAAAGCCTTATAGAAACGGTGGCCTGATGGGTGTGGAGACTAGGAATAGACAGGGAAAAGATAGAGAAGGATGGGAAAATGGCCTAGGAAGCACAATATTTTCTAATTTTGAGACAAGCTTTGATCATACTATAATGAATTGAAGAGTACTGGTCAAGAGGAGAGAACACAATTGAAGTTCTATTTGTGTAATAGAAAAATTGGTCTAACTCTAAGAAACTGCACCTGAAGATCTGGGGTCCCAGCTGGATTCCCAGACTCTGCAGGCACTGCTATCCAGCACATTCACATTTGAAAGGAACCCATTACAGTTGACCCTTGAACAACATGGGTTTGAATCACCACCCGGGCCCACCTATATGCCAATTTCTTTTGAAAAATACAGTATTTTCTCTTCCTAATGATTTTCTTAATGGCATTTTCTTGTCTTTAGCTTACTTTATTATGAGAATATAGTATATAATGCGCAAAACATACAAGGTACATGTCAATCAACATTTTATGTTATTGGTAAGGCTTCCAGTCAACACTAGGCTATTAGTTGTTATGTTTTGGGAGATTCAAAGTTATACGTGGATTTTTGACTATGCAGGGGATTAGCACCCCTATTTCCTGCTTTTTTTAAGGGTCAACTATATTATATTGCTGTATTCCACACAAAGACTTTGCAAACGTTGATAGAAGCTGAATTCATAATCACCAACACCTGCAAAAACCTGAATGGGTAAGCAAACTGTGTTATACCCATGCGTTGAGCAATAAAAAGGAATAAACTAGGATTTAAAAATCATCTTCCAAGAGAAACAGCAATAAAACTGGAA
>NW_023241236.1:67677-74403 GCF_002007445.2 Ailuropoda melanoleuca
TTTATTTGGAAAGCAATGCAGAAAATCTATGTCTGGGGCCTATTGTTTGAAATGATCAGGGTCACAGTGGAAACCTCTTTAATGATCCTACAAAATATATATATATATTTTTTATTTATATATATTTTATTTTATTTATATATATATACACACACACACTATGAAAAACTATGTGCCCACAAATTAGATAACTCATATTAAATGGACAAATGCCTAAGAATACACAATAATAGAAAATCTAAAGAGACATATAAGAAATAGATACTGTTAATATTTTTTTAAACTTCCCAAAGGAAAACTCCAGGCTCTGATGGCTTCATTGGTAAATTCTGCCAAATTTTTAAAGAATAAAAAGACCAATTCTTCAAAAACCTTTCCAGCAAATGGAGAAGGAGGAAACAGTTCATAACTCATTCTAAAAGGTCAACTTTACCCTTGTACCAAAGCCAGTCAAAGACAGCACAAAATTAAAAAAAAAAACTGTAGACCAATATTTCTCATTGATGCAAACTCAACTATACATTACAGTACAGAAAAACACTTTAGAAATAAATACATATAGGTTAAACGTGAGGATGAAGGAGAAGAACAAAGTCAAAGGACTGACACTACTCAACCTCAGGACTTATTATAAAGCTACAGTAACTGAGATAATGTGGTATTGACAATTATCAATAGATTGAAATAGAAGGTCCAGAAATAGACTCACAAAAATATAGGCAACTGATCTTTGAAAAGAACAAAGGTAATGCAGTGAAGCAAAGATAGTCTTTTCAATAAATGGTACTTGAGCAACTGGACATCCACATGCCAATAGACAAAAAAAGAAAGAAAAAGAAAGAAAGAAAGAAAGAAAGAAAGAAAGAAAGAAAGAAAGAAGAAAGAAAGAAAGAAAGAAAAAAGAGGGAGGGAGGAAAGAAGGGAAAAAAGGAAATAAAGAAAAGGAAAAAAAAAGAAAAAGAGAAACCTACATATACCTTACACTTTTCACAAAATTTAACCTAAAGGGATCACAGACCTATTGTGAAGTGCAAAACTATAAATCTCTAGAAGATAAATAGGAAAAAATCTAGATGCCCTTGTGCGTGGCAATGACTTTTAAATACAACACTGAAGGCACAATCCATGAAATAAATAACTAACAAGCTGGACTCCATGGAAATTTAGAACATTTTCTCTGCAAATGACAATGCCAAGAGAATGAGAAGACAAGCCACACTGGGAAAAAATATTTACAAAAGATCTATCTGATAAAGGACTCTTATCCAGTATACTCAAGATCTCTTTGAATTCAACAACAAAGAAAACAGCCTGATTAAAAAAAACTGGCAAGGCACCTGATCAAAAACCTCACTAAAGAATATATGCAGATGGTAAATAAGCATGTGAAAAGATGTTCAGCATTATGTATCATCAAGGAACTAACAATTAAAACAACAATGAGATCCACTATAAACTTACTGGGATTACTAAATCTAAAACACTGATGAAATCAAATGCTGACAAGGATATGGAACAACAGGAACTCTAATCCTGATGGGAATGCAAAGTGGTACATCCACTTTGGAAGACAATTTGGCAATTGCTTGCAAAACTAAATAAACTCTTACCATTCAATCCAGCAACTGTGCTATTTGGTATTTACCCAAATGCACTGGAACAAAAACCTCCATACTGAGGTTCACAGCTGTGTTTTTCATAATTGCCCAAATTTGAAAATAAATTTTCTCTTACTATCTCTTTATTTTTCTAAAAGCAATCATTACCATTGAATGAAAGATATTTAAGCATAATTGATTTTTTTTAAAGATTTTATTTATTTATTTGACAGAGATAGAGACAGCCAGCGAGAGAGGGAACACAAGCAGGGGGAGTGAGAGAGGAAGAAGCAGGCTCATAGCGGAAGAACCTGATGTGGGGCTCGATCGCATAACGCCGGGATCACACCCTGAGCCGAAGGCAGACGCTCAACCGCTGTGCCACCCAGGCACCCCTAAGCATAAATTGATTTTAAATAAATTGGAAGTTAAAGCACATTTCTATATCTTATATATTCAAAAACAAACAAGACTCCTCCAATTATATGTATATGGACATGTGTACATATAACTAATTGCGTGAAAAGAAAACTGAAACAGCCCCACCAAAATGTGAACAGCTTTTTTGTTTATGGTTTTAAAAAATAACTATCATATTTCCTTCTCAAACATCTGAAGTGTTGGATTCTTGATCAATAATACTGAATTTACATACTTTATAAATGAAAATAAAGAGGTAGGCTTTCATTATTGTTTTGTTATTTAAAAGAACATTAATGATGCTGACATTAAATGTTAAACTTAGAACATTGCTCATGTAACCACAAAATTCTTGAGGCTTCAAAATCTTTTTCTACTCTCCATTAAAACCCCACAAAACCAGCAATCAAGGCTGGCTCTTCTGTCATAGGTACGGTTGGTGCACATCAGTAACCAGCTCATTTCCCTTTGCTGGTCTTCTCTGACCACTCACCTAAATCATCTGGCTTCTAAAGGGACTAGAACTAAATGGCAACTTCGTTGTAAAATAATACTTTAAAAAAAAAAAGTAGCCAAAGAAATGTTTTAAAACTGTACTTAACTTCCATCATTGGAAATTTTATGATTATACTGACCAGGTCTGTCTTTAACCTTGGCAAAAGGCACACTTTCAGGTGATATTCTCAATTCAGAGCAACTCAGAAATTAAGAGGTCCCAAGGGAACACTGCATAGGTAGTTTCCTCCTCCAGAGGCTATTCTCTACAGTGAATATATGCTTCACACTCTCACATGAATACTGGTCACAATTGAAAATGGATTATTTGTTTTGCTGCAATATGATTTTATTTCAGATTCTACTTAGAATATAAACTGTGCTTTATCCATTGGAAAAAAAATATGATCAAATACGGTGTTCCTCTGGGAAGAAGTTACCATCTATGCTCTGTAAGTTTCTTAACTGCTCCCTTAATTCCCTTCCTCAATCACATTTAAGACACTTTCATAATGTTTTAATACCATATTTCCATACATACTAATTGGGATGGCTTGGAATTTCTGCACAGCTTCCAGAAATATCAAGGGTTTCTTCTCCCAGCTACATCTTGGGACTTTTGGGCTCCCCATAGCATCAGAAAGAATGCCTTCTATTCAGTGTCACCCCTCCCTAAATGCCCCGGTTGAGGAAGCATTTGTGTTCTCATAGCACCACAGTCAGCATGGTCTACAGTTTGTCTGGATTACGGGACTGTTCCAGACACAGATATGTAGGCATAATTAACAGAAATTTCCAAACATGGAGAGAATTGGTTGTTAATAATTAAGCTCAGGAAAAAAACCTGATAGAAAATATGGAATGAACTCTCTCAAAAGTTTTAACAGTCAACAGCTACCATGGGGATGGAATTATGCTTTTAGAAATGAACAGAAGGAAATGCAGAATGGTACCAAAGTCGGAGAAGGACTAAAGTCAGAGACCTTGAGTGTGCACCCAGTCACACTATTTCTCTGCTCTGAGACTTCTATAAGGTTACACTGGGAGTAAGCCTCAGACTAACAAGACCTATTTCATGGGGTTATTGTGGAAATTAAATTAGACAATGTGAGTGAAAATTTCTGGTACATGGTGGGCATTCAGGGGGAGGAAGAGGGAGACATAGAAAGAAACAGGGAGATTAGTTTTCACACCACCTGAAACTAGTAGCTCAAAAAACAAAAATAGGAATTTTCTCATTTTCTTTCTTTCTTTCCTTCTTTTTTTCCCCTAAGTTTTGATTCTCTTTGGTTAGGTCTACCTTAAGTCATCTGATTTTTAAATTATACTCTTGGAATCTGGAGATTTAACTCCCTCACCTAGGACATGCTTGAAAATAAATTATAACAGTATTATTAATATGACCATTAATATACTTAATTTAGCAGTAATATTGTCTTTTGTAATTCAACTAAAATAATATTAACAACTTTTAAAGCAAGTATTAATTGAGAAAACATAAATAAGCTTTTATTTCTTTGGTGTAAACTACAGCACCTACAGACTGTTTCTTTTTCATCTGCAGTGTTCAAAAGTGATCAGAGTACACAGTAAAAATAAATTCGATAAATTCTTCTTGACCGTATTAGAAGAAATTAAAAGGCCCTCCTAAATTTAGTATTTTCTAGTCATTTTCATCACTGGTATCTGACCACCTTTGTAGATTTAAACAATAATATCAACAAGACATTAATTATAGACAGAGGTGAGGGTAACAGACTAAATTAGAGGAAACTTGAAGCAGTTAGTGCCAAGAGCAAAAACAGAATATTATAGATGCAAAGAATACTTTTCTTATAGCTATTGACCATTTATTTCTTATGTCAATTACCTCTTCATAGGATGTGTATTCTTAGAAAGATTTTTATTATTTTTCTTGATTCATAGAAATGGTATTTCTTCTCAACTGAACTAAACTTTTCTCTAAACCAACATTCTTTCAGGAGCTTACTCCAAATAGACTCTATTAACTGTGTTATTTTGGGCATTTACCTTTTAACTCAACTTTTCAGCAGTAAAATGAGTATGATTGTCCTCACGGTTATGAAACAATGATTAAAAATGTTTATCATAGCTCTGAGTTATAGAGAAAAGGAAAAAAAATACTGTAGAGCTGGTTTCCAACTTTAATAGAGGACTAGGAACACCAGTCATCAAGAATTACTCGTGGCTGCTGGAGATAATTGATCCATTGTGGCAAAGCCCTTCTGATCAACAAATTTTTAAAAGAAAGTGGCAGAATCAAATGGCAAAAAAAGAAGGAAAAAGGAAACTGGGAAGAGAGAAATGCAAAAAGGAAAAGAGGGAGAAAGATTATGAATCTATTTTCTAGCTTGATAGAATTGTTCAATTTTTTAAAATAATTCATTTAAACAGCAAAAATGACAAATTCAAAGGCAAACTTAAAATTTCTCTACCTTGTTTGATAAGAAATCTAATTAATTTGTATTTGCCATTTACTTTGCTATTGCAAAAGTCTTCTGCAAAGACTTTCTTTTCTTGTTCTTCCTGGAACATTTTTAAAAAATCATGACTTCTTAGGCTAAAGCAAATGAGACTGAACAGAAATGGCTTCCAATGGATATGAGGGAAATGAAGGAATTTGCCTAACTCTGAAACTCTCTTTTGTAATTCAAAAAAAATATTTTCCTCTAGTAGCTTGATGCAGAGTCTCTCTCCCAGAGTTAGTTACAGATTGGATCATTTTAGTCCATGCAGAGATTTCCAGATTTTAGTTTCTCAGAAGCCATCTTGTTTGGAATTGGAAACCTAACACCAGATTGTGTATTCGATGGTCTTATACTGTGTCTGGCACAATGGCTTTCAAACATATTTTAGAGTTTGATACTCAAAACTAAACTTCAGGATTCACTATGGCTGAGGTATACTTCAGGATGTAAGTAATTTCTTACAGGTTACATAAGCTTTGAATTTCATGAACAGAGAAGAATTTCTTCCTGTTGCTCATGATTCATCCTTTCTTTATGCCAGGAACATTTATTCTTTAATGATTTTTAACTACCTTCTTTTTGATAGTTTATCTGCTCTTGTGTTAACTATGTTCATTAGTCAAAAAGTTTTGTCTTTTGTCAAAAATAGTATTACTATCTCTTTTTAAAAACTGATTGATTCATCTATTTATTCATTAAAAAAATTAACCTTCAGGGGCATCTGGGTGGCACAGCGGTTAAGCGTCTGCCTTCAGCTCAGGGCGTGATCCCGGCGTTATGGGATCGAGCCCCATATCAGTCTCCTCCTCTATGAGCCTGCTTCTTCCTCTCCCACTCCCCCTGCTTGTGTTCCCTCTCTTGCTGGCTGTCTCTATCTCTGTAGAATAAATAATAAATAAAATCTTTTAAAAAAAATTAAGCTTCAACATACAAATGGCTAACAGACACATGAAAAAATGTTCAAAATCATTAGCCATCAGGGAAATTCAAATCAAAACCACACTAAGATACCACCTTACGCCAGTTAGAATGGCAAAGATAGACAAGGCAAGAAACAACAATTGTTGGAGAGGATGTGGAGAAAGGGGATCCCTCCTACATTGTTGGTGGGAATGCAAGTTGGTACAGCCACTCTGGAAAACAGTGTGGAGGTCCCTTAAAAAGTTAAAAATTGAACTACCCTATGACCCAGCCATTGCACTACTGGGTGTTTACCCCAAAGATACAGACGTAGTAAAGAGAAGGGCCATATGCACCCCAATGTTCATAGCTGCATTGTCCACAATAGCCAAATCATGGAAGGAGCCGAGA
Organism: Ailuropoda melanoleuca; assembly: GCF_002007445.2. Lineage (NCBI taxonomy): Eukaryota > Metazoa > Chordata > Mammalia > Carnivora > Ursidae > Ailuropoda > Ailuropoda melanoleuca. The sequence continues at coordinate 73,991 of NW_023241236.1, forward strand.
TGCCCTTCAACAGATGACTGGATTAAGAAGCTGTGGTCCATATATACAATGGAATATTACTCAGCTATCAGAAAGAACGAATTCTCAACATTTGCTGCAACATGGACGGCACTGGAGGAGATAATGCTAAGTGAAATAAGTCAAGCAGAGAAAGACAATTATCATATGATTTCTCTCATCTATGGAACATAAGAACTAGGATGATCGGTAGGGGAAGAAAGGGATAAAGAAAAGGGGGGTAATCAGAAGGGGGAATGAAACATGAGAGACTATGGACTATGAGAAACAAACTGAAGACTTCAGAGGGGAGGGGGTGGGGGAATGGGATAGACTGGTGATGGGTAGTAAGGAGGGCACGTATTGCATGGTGCACTGGGTGTTATACGCAACTAATGAAGCATCAAACTTTACAT